>NC_052962.1:27275121-27575121 GCF_013358895.1 Oreochromis aureus | reverse complement strand
GGAAATAATCAATCTGCTTAAAAAGGATAACATGGATGTCTCAAAGATCAAAGATGAATTTCTTCCTTGTCAAGGCCAACTGTGGCATCAGTGGAGCAAAATACACAGAGAACTGTTTCATCTCAGAGGAAACATTGAAATGGAGAAAAGTATAAAGCAACAAGAACTGATGAACATACGTCAGAAACAATGTGCTGCTTCCTGCAGTAACCTGATGGAGTTGTTCACTGGAAGTCTCTCATCATTGCCACCAACAGTCAGAGAGTATTTCCTAAAATGGACTCAGATCTTCATAGATGACCTCTCCACTGATGGTCTTTCTTCAATTCTCCAAAGTTATGGTGAAAAGTGGTCTGAGGTCTTGGCTTTGAAGAACAAACATGACAAAGCAGATCTGTTATCAAAAACACAAACTGAGCTTGATGACATATCAAAAAAACTTCAGTCTGCAACTTTTCGTTTGGAGCACATCTTCAGAGAAATGGGACAGATCTATGAAGCCCATAAAACAACACACAGAGAGAGCAGACACACTGACTGGTCTGAATACCCTGAGCTGGCTGCACAGCTGATGATATCAGGACACCCGATGGAGCTGATGGATGGTGATGCAGGTCATGTGCCTTTAACATGGATCTCCAGTCTTTTAGAAGAAGTCATCAACAAACTGGGGGACCAGAGAGTTTTTGTGTTGTCAGTTTTGGGCCTACAAAGCAGTGGAAAATCAACAATGCTGAACACCATGTTTGGGCTGCAGTTTGCAGTGAGTGCTGGCAGGTGCACCAAAGGTGCCTTCATGCAGCTGCTCAAAGTATCAGAGGAGATGAAGAAAGACTTGAAGTTTGACTATGTTCTAGTGGTGGACACTGAAGGACTGCGTGCTCTTGAGTTAGAAGGTAACAACACTCTTCATCATGACAATGAACTGGCAACATTTGTTGTTGGTCTGGGAAACCTGACACTGATCAACATCTTTGGAGATAATCCATGTGAGATGCAAGACATTCTGCAGATTGTTGTTCAGGCTTTCATGAGGATGAAGGAAGTGAAACTTTCTCCCAGTTGTGTGTTTGTTCACCAGAATGTCACAGATGTTGCAGCAGCAGAGAAAAACATGGATGGAAAGAGACGCCTGCAGGAAAAACTGGACCTGATGGCCAAACTAGCAGCCAAAGAGGAAGTTTGTAATGCAGAGTGCTTCAGTGATGTCATTGAATTTGATGTTCAGAAAGATGTGAAATACTGTGCCCAGCTATGGGAGGGCAGTCCACCCATGGCTCCTCCAAATCCAGGTTACAGTGAGAGCATCCAGGAAGTGAAGAACACCATCCTCTCTAAAGCTGCAAAGTCTGCTGGGATCACTCTTTCACAGTTCAAAACAAACATCCAGGACCTGTGGACTGCACTGCTGACTGAAAGTTTTGTTTTCAGTTTTAAAAACACACTTGAAATTGCAGTGTACAGAAAACTGGAAGTCCAGTATGGGAACTGGACCTGGACCCTGAGAAGCAACATGTTGACCATTGAAAACCAACTTCATAACAGAATTGAAAATGGAAAACTTGATGAGGTTGAACAATCTTATATTTTTAAAGAAATAAGGAAAGCATATGAAGAAGTCATAAAAGAAATGACAAAGTACTTTGAGGATGACAAAGACAGAGAGATCTTGACTCAGTGGAGAGGACGATTTGAAATCAAAATTAAAGAGTTTCATGATGAACAGGTGAACAAAGTGAAAAGAAAACTGCATGGAGTTATCCAACAGAGGAAAGCTCGTAAAATCATTGATGATAAGAAATCAGAGTTTGAGAACAAACTGCTACAGAAGAGCAAAGAGCTCGCTCAGAAACTGAAGGATAAAGCCAAAGATGAAGAAGAGCTTCAACGACAGTTCAGCTCTTTTTGGAGTGGCTGGGTTACTGAATTAACAGCAGATATAAAACCTGCTGAAGAAATTAACTTGGAAAAAGATCAGTTTATAATCCTAAAAGAACTTGGTTTTGAGCCAGCTCTCATAGATAAATGTAAAAGAAGTGGCAGATACAAGAAAATATTAACGCTTGGTGATTATTGGGATTATATCATTACAAGTGGACAAAAATATCTCAGAACATTAGCTAATATTTATCAAAAATACACATCACTTGGTGCTTTCTCTTATGAAGAGCAACAACAGATCCGTTGGCTCATTAGCAAAGCTGAAAAAGACTCACTTGATGCAATCAAAAGCAAACCTGTAGTTACAAGAGGCTACTCAACAACTTATTTGTGTGAAATGGCCAATCACGTAAAAATAGAATTCCAGAAATTTCAGTCAGAGAAGAAATACACCTTGAGGAAAGAATTTAGAGTTGATCTCTTGCTGTATGTGTTCTACAGAGCAGAAAGTTGGCTTGAGGAGTCACACAAGAAATCTAAAATGAATAATGATCCACTCACTTATTTAGAAAGCAAGAAAACACAGTATTACACAACTTTTAGAAGCTTTTGTAAAGAAAACTCATCTGCTGTTGTGCTTGGAGAACTGATCTGTGAGAAGCTGAAAGCGTCCACTCTTGAGGCTGTCTGTAACAAGACTGCCATTGATCTCGCTGGAAAGATGAGGTGTAATTTCCCAGCATTCAATGGGAACAGACTGAACTTGGAGAAACATATGTTGAAGTCGCTCGCTGAGAAAGAAGACTTTGACGATTTCATCCTGTACATCACAGATCCAAGGAGACAAACAGAAGCTTTCATCAAAACAGAGGTTGAGAAGCACATCTTCAAAGATCACACAGATGTAGCTGTGAATGTACTCAAGAAAAATGTTGATGACATCAAAACAACCTTGAGTCAGGCTTTATTTACTGCAACACAAAAGGTCAAAAATCAGAGAGGAAACACAGACATGTGGATGAAGGAATTTTCTAATGTCCTAAAGCATGAGCTGAAATTTGACAACATTTGTTTTGAAAACTTCAGTGACATAAATGATTTGTATTTCCTCAATGAAGAGATTAAAAAAGGAGTTATATCCATCACTGAGCAGATGAGCAGCCTCTCCCTGGATAAGCTGAAGGAATTCAGACTGAGGGCTGATGAAATCCTCATAGATCAGCTTTGTAACTGCTGCTGGGTAAAGTGTCCATTCTGTGCAGCTGTTTGTACGAACACCATGAAAGATCACGGTCCTTATGACCACAGCACTCCTTTTCATCGTCCCTCCGTGATCAGTGAGGAGCACTGGAGACATACAGGCGAGTTTGGCATGCACTTCTGTGCAGAACTGGTTTCAAGTAATTACTGGTTTTACCCTCATCATTACTCAGGGAAGTCCATTCCGTGTAAACAGTACAAAAGTGCTGGCTCACAGTATTGTACCTGGAGAATCACCCCTAATGGATCTAATCTGGCATACTGGAAATGGTTTGTGTGTCGATTTCAGCATGAACTCGAGAGGCACTATAACTTTAAATTCCAGGGCAGACGAGAGATTCCTCATCAGTGGAAAACAGTCTCTAAATATGATGCCATTAAAAGTCTGGGTGAAATGTATTGAGTTAAAGAAACTACAAACTTATAGAAAATGACCAAACTGGTTTCTTTGCAAATCATAACTAAAGCAGCTTTATCTTGCTTTTATAAATGTTCATTGATTTTGTCTGTGATTGAGAAAGTGAGTGAAAGTGAGTAAAGATGCTGAACTGACTGTTACACAAATTGTAGACTTAAACATAAAAAAAGAACAAGTGAAAATTGGACTCCACAAGTTTTTTACCATCTGTACGATTTGTTGACACAACAGTATTTCATGAAAAATGCTTTGTGACCAGTGGCGGTCCTAGCCTGTTTGGCGCCCTGGGCGAACACTCCCCCCCCCCCCACCCACACACACACACACACACAAACACAAACAAACACATAAAACATATTAAGGATTGTACATAAACATAAAACTGTTGTCGGAACCATACTGATTTTCACCCAAGAAACACACACACATATGAAGAGAGAGAGAGTATGCATAGTATGCAAACAGCTACCAAACAGCCATCATAATTCGTCATACAATGAGAATAGGACAAATCAACAATTGACACTGACTAATTAATATTAAAATCTGTAACATAATGTATTGTTTTGAGTTTAGTCTGTTACTGTTGCTATTTTTACCATTTCTTCTTGGAGCAACTGTAATCCACATAATTTCCTTAGGGGTTAATAAAGTATTCTGATTCTGATTGTTTCAGGATGACCTGCCATTATCCAATGACACATCTGCTTACCTGTATCTTTTGCTAATTTCTCCTTCTCTTCTTTTCTCTTTTTTCTAAATTGAGGACCTGATGGCTTTGAACTTTTCTTGTCCATCTTCCATTGGTTTTAATTTTGCACTCCAGTAATAACACCTATCTCCCGACTCGAGAATTGCCACAGCATAACCTAATAGACCTACACCTTAGTTCAGTGGTCCCCAACCTTTTTTGCGCCACGGACCGGTTTATGCCCGACAATATTTTCACGGACCGGCAATAAGGTGTCGCGGATGAATACAACAAAATAAAACTAGTGCCGGTACCGAAAAAAAGAAGATTTATTCATAACACACGTGAAAAGACCCAGGAAAACCGAGTTAACGATAAAAACGATAACAAAATAACGTTGAAAACCGATAAAAACCCTGAAAACCATACATTTCACACCTGAGCCTCAACTCTCGCGGCCTGGTACCAAACGACTCACGGACCGGTACCCGTCCGAGGCCCGGGGGTTGGGGACCGCTGCCTTAGTTCACAGATTGACTTTGTCTAAGGTTTATTTTTGGGATTTCACACAACCCAGGATTCAAAACATGAATACATAATGGGCTTGGATTTATAACATTATGAATGAAATGCGCTCTATTTGGAAGCAGCTGCCCCCTCCCCTTTCGACGGGTTGTGTGTGAGACTTTAAATCATCGAACTTTAAATTATAAATTTTAAATTGTTATTGATCCCTTTACCCCCAGTCCTAAAGTGTATATTTATTTTCTTACTCTTCTTAAATATATTGTTTGTTTACTTGCACTGCTGTAACAGGAGCCTGCTACAAACAGTACTGTATGTAGCAGAGATGACAATAAAGTTTACTTTGTGTCACACACGCAGAAAGGACTAGTGCAAACTGAAATCACAAGAGTAGGCAGTTTATTCCTTCCACAGTCACCAAGTGCAATATCTACAAGTGCGGGGACGGGTCCAGGGGTTCCAAGGATCTCGAGGGCAGTATAGGGAAAACACACCAACTCCTCCTCACAGCTCGCACCAGGCCGACTCACCCGCTCACAACTAAGCAGGGGTAGGTAGTCCTCAGGCAGGCGGTTGAATCTAACACAGAGACAAGAGAGTGATATGAGAATAATTTGCAAAAGTTACACGAAGAGGCTAGAGAATCGGCGGAACACTAACAAGAGTTACACAATAATCCAATTCAATTCAATTCAATTTTATTTATATAGCGCCAAATCACAACAAAAGTCACCTCAAGGCGCTTTATATTGTACAGTAGATAGCACAATAATAAATACAGAGAAAAACCCAACAATCATATGACCCCCTATGAGCAAGCACTTTGGCGACAGTGGGAAGGAAAAACTCCCTTTTAACAGGAAGAAACCTCCGGCAGAACCAGGCTCAGGGAGGGGCGGCCATCTGCTGCGATCGGTTGGGGTGAAAGAAGGAAAACAGGATGAAAGACATGCTGTGGAAGAGAGACAGAGATTAATAACAGATATGATTTGATGCAGAGAGGTCTATTAACACATAGTGAGTGAGAAAGGTGACTGGAAAGGAAAAACTCAATGCATCATGGGAATCCCCGTCTATTGCAGCATAACTAAGGGAGGATTCAGGGTCACCTGGTCCAGCCTTAACTATATGCTTTAGCAAAAAGGAAAGTTTTAAGCCTAATCTTGAAAGTAGAGATAGTGTCTGTCTCCCGAATCCAAACTGGAAGCTGGTTCCACAGAAGAGGGGCCTGAAAACTGAAGGCTCTCCCTCCCATTCTACTTTTAAATACTCTAGGAACAACAAGTAAGCCTGCAGAGCGAGAGCGAAGTGCTCTAATAGGGTGATATGGTACTACAAGGTCATTAAGATAAGATGGGGCCTGATTATTTAAGACCTTGTATGTGAGGAGCAGGATTTTGAATTCAATTCTGGATTTAACAGGAAGCCAATGAAGGGAAGCCAAAACAGGAGAAATATGCTCTCTCTTTCTAGTCCCTGTCAGTACTCTTGCTGCAGCATTTTGGATCAGCTGACGGCTTTTCAGGGAGTTTTTAGGACAGCCTGATAATAATGAATTACAGTAGTCCAGCCTGGAAGTAATAAATGCATGAACTAGTTTTTCAGCGTCACTCTGAGACAGGATATTTCTAATTTTAGAGATGTTGCGCAAATGGAAGAAAGCAGTCTTACATATTTGTTTAATATGTGCGTTGAAGGACATGTCCCGGTAAAAAATGACTCCAAGGTTCCTCACAGCATTACTGGAGGCCAAGGTAATGCCATCCAGAGTAAGAATCTGCTTAGATACCATATTTCTAAGATTTTCAGGGCCGAGTACAATAACCTCAGTTTTATCTGAATTAAGAAGCAGAAAGTTAGCGGCCATCCAGGTCTTTATGTCTTTAAGACATTCCTGCAGTTTAACTAATTGGTCTGTGTTACCTGGCTTCATGGATAGATAGAGCTGCGTGTCATCTGCATAGCAGTGAAAATTTATGCTATGTCTTCTGCCTAATATACAGCATTATACATGCTGCCTAAGGGAAGCATGTATAATGTAAACAGAATTGGTCCTAGCACTGAACCCTGTGGAACACCATAATTGACCTTAGTGTGTGAAGACGACTCTCCATTTACTTGAATAAATTGGAGTCTATTAGATAGATATGATACAAACCACTGCAGTACAGTACCTGTAATACCTACAGCGTGCTCTAATCGCTCTAATAGGATATTATGGTCAGCAGTATCAAACGCTGCACTGAGGTCTAGCAGGACAAGCACAGAGATGAGTCCACTGTCAGAGGCCATAAGAAGATCATTTGTAACCTTCACTAAAGCTGTTTCTGTGCTGTGATGAGCTCTGAAACCTGACTGAAACTCTTCAAATAAGCCATTCCTCTGCAGATGATCTGTTAGCTGTTTGACAACTACTCTTTCAAGGATTTTTGATATGAAAGGAAGGTTGGAGATTGGCCTATAATTAGCTAAGACTGCTGGGTCTAGAGATGGCTTTTTAAGTAAAGGTTTAACTACAGCCACCTTGAAGGCCTGTGGTACATAGCCGATTATTAGAGATAGGTTGATCATATTTAAGATCGAAGAATTAATTAATGGCAGGACTTCTTTGAGCAGTTTTGTAGGAATGGGGTCTAAAAGACATGTTGATGGTTTGGAGGAATTAATTATTGAAGTTAACTCAGAAAGATCAATTGGAGAAAAAGAGTCTAACTTAACATCGATGGTACTAAAAGTAGCTGTAGATAATATTACATCTGTGGGATGATTATTGGTAATTTTTTCTCTAATGATAAAAATTTTATTTGTGAAGAAGTTCATGAAGTCATTACTAGTTAACGTTAAAGGGATTGTTGGCTCAGTAGAGCTCTGAGTTTTTGTCAGCCTGGCTACAGTGCTGAAGAGAAACCTGGGGTTGTTCTTATTTTCTTCAATCAGTGACGAATAGTAAGATGTTCTGGCTTTGTGGAGGGCTTTCTTATATAGCAGCAAACTATTTCTCCAGGCTAAATGATGATCCTCTAAATTTGTGACACGCCATTTCCTCTCCAGCTTACGAGTTATCTGCTTTAGGCTACGTGTTTGAGAATTATACCACGGAGTCAGGTACTTCGGATTTGAGGCCTTAGTTTTCACAGGAGCTACAGTATCCAGAGTCGTACGTAGTGAGGAGGTAAAATTACCACGGCACCACCATTTTTAATCCAGCGACAAGGCACCTTCAGCCACCTCCTTAAGTACCGAGCCAGAGTGAGAGCTGATCACAAGAGATTTGCGGGAGCCAGGGGCAGGAGCTCACAGAGAACTCCGCCCCGGTGGTGCGCTGAGCGCGAGAGGGAAGAGAGGAGGGACAAAAGAGGCAAAAAAACACTTGTAGCCAGACTGGGCTAGCCGGGGAGGCACAGGGCCATGACACTTTGACTTCAGCAGCAAGCAGGCGCACCGAGGGCTCTCGTGCTAACTTTATAGAATTTCGAAAAAACATCGGTGCAAATTATAAGTCTGTATCATAATGTCTGGTGTTTTCGTGTTTGTTGGTTTGATTTTATTTTGTTTTATTTTGGGAGTTGGTTATTAGATGCTGCTCCAGCCAGCTGGAGAATCCCCCGCCGCCCCGCCCTCTCCTCCCTGTGCCGCAAGCAGCAGGCGCACCTCGCAAACGGAGGGCGCCCTTACTCCCAGCAAACTGTCTAATAATGGGTTAAATAGATGCACTTGTAAATGCAGAGAATGATGCATGTTATTAAGCAATAAGTTTTGCATGAAATATTTATAGTATGATTATTTTAATTAGAATATTTTAAAAGTCATTAGAATTTGGATTACTGACTGTAATCTTTGTACAACCTTTGATTTATTTACACTGTATTTTATTTCCTTGTTATTACATTAAAACACAATAAATCCGAGGTTTTATTGTCATTGAAAGATTTTTCAGAGATTCTGTGATATATATACAATAAGTATGTAAACCATATAGAATTTTAAAGAACACTTCTGAGCATGCCCTACAAAAAATGCGTTCTCTAATTTTAAGGTACTAAAAAACAACTAAGTTGTTTCAGAAATAATTTAGATCACTTCACTTGTAGCACAGCACCAGTCTGCATGAAAGTCTATTAGAAGCAAAAAAAAGTTCAGTGTGTTGATGATGATGATTTTAATGTGCGCAGACTTACTACCTCCATAGTCATGCATCAGAAGACATAACTGCCCCGTAGCAGCTGCACTAAAGCACCTAATCTAATGATGAGATAAAGGACTTTATGGAAGTGTATATATAACACTGTATTTTGTGTGTTGGGGCATGAGCACACATCAGTGTGTTTCATCCAAACTGTGAAACTCTTTGCAACTATGTGGTTTAAAAACTGTTCTACAAATCTATTTATTTTTACATTATTATTATCATTACTATTATTATTGCATACTCTGCGGTGGTCTTCCAGTTCTTCCTGTTGGCAGTGTGGATGCCCGGGTATTTGTACTCCACCACATTAGCATCCACGATAGACGCATCCTCTTTTTTCTCAACCAATTATCAGGTCATCAGTATTAAAACATTAGTTTAGACCTTGATTGAATGTGAATAACACGCTGATTCAAGTAAATGTTTAAAAGACTGTTTCACATTCATGCTACACTTAAGCTTTATTTTATTTGCTTTTATTTTGCTTAGTTGAAGTCTGTGGCAACATATTCCAGATATAATTTTCCTCAGGAGCATTTCGCAGCTTCTACATCTTCCTAACTGAAGGAAGCTGTAATTCCTTTAATTTAATATTTGTTCTTTGTTGGAATCAAGTCACCGTGTTGGTGTAAAGAAGCAAAACTACAAAAATTGTCTTTTTCTCATATTATTGGCCAAACTGTATTAGTATTTATTTTAAACGTCAGTAAAGCATCTCTTTGGCTTGTGTGGACCCAAGTGAGCAATGGCTGGTACATCTGGATTAATCTTGTAATAGAGAAAACAAAAAATCTGCTTCCTGTTCTCAATGGAAAGCTGGCTACACTGGAATCTAACTTTTGGGTTATATTTAATCTAAATGTTATTACTACTTGTATAATCTACGGTCTACTGGTCTATATTTGCAAATACATTTCCTTTTAATTTTCCCTCATTTAAATAAATAAAAAAACACACACGCACAGACTTGAGTCTGAAACCTTTAAAATGTATTTACATTATATTGTCTTACACAGGAAAACCTTACAGGGCTGTTGGGAGGAAATAGTGATTACTGTCATTAAATAATTAGCATTGATTATTATGATAGTGTTGAGTTTTCAGGCTCTCTATGTGACCGCAAACAGCCTCACATGTCTGAAAATGAGATGAAATATATATAAAATAAACAGCTTTTGAATAACAGCAATATTTGGCATGAAAAAAAGAAAATCTAAGATTATAGTCCCTTAAACATTTCATGGTCATTATGTACGGCCATGATAATATACTTCAAAACAGGCGTGACATGCAGACAAAGTAAAGAAATAAACATTCAATAAGCTGAACAGATGCAAAGGTCTCAGTTTTCTGTTTGAGGACTGCTCGTTGTCCCTTGGATTCACTAAGGTAGTAACTGAACGACAGAACGAGCACGCTTTGTTACAGCTGCTTTCACCTTCTGACCTGCCATAAAAAATAAAAACACCAAACATCAGGGATTGTGATTGTCTAAGCGATGCTAAATGTTTCACAGCAAAAGAAAAAAAAATCTCCTCGTCAAAAGGAGGAAAACATCTGAACGCCAAACCTTAAATTTCTTTAAACACTGAGCCGCAGTGCATGTGGAGTTTTCTACGAGACCTTTCAGTTGCAGTGCAGACAGAACAATCAAGTCAAAAAAGTCAAACTCAGTAACAAAAGAAAATCTCGACAGTACTTAAAAAGTATTGAGATAAAAATAAAGTAAAATAACACTTTGGAGAATAACAATGGAGAGATACATGTATCAAACATAAAAAGATATTTCCCTTTGAGATTAAGCAGACAGATGATGGTTAAAGGCACAATATAAATATGCACACAGGACACGAACAAAACGACACACAAATACACATTCTTAACGGTCAAGCTGCATGTGTGTGAAAATCTTCTTCAGGCTCAGTTATTGTTCAGTCTTAATCTCACTCAGACCGGGGAAGGTCCATCCCTCTGCGCTCCTCGCCGTATACATAACAAAACAAACCCCACGAAATACAGTTAATGAGCAAAGTAGAAGTTTATTGCACTGTCATCCTTTATTTTTGTTTCCCTCCTATATGATTTAGAAAGACTTTGGGTTGTTGTGAGGCTGAGTGATGACAACTCAAAGTAACTGAGGAGGTGTGTAAAGCCATTTCTCATTTACTTCTTTTTTCCCCCTTTATTATAATAATATTTGGGTCTTAGACTGCCTTCTGTAGCACAATCTGACATTCACAGACAAAATTATGACTGCATCCAATTATTAATCATCTTCCTAATTAGTAATTTGATGCACATCATATCTACGACTCGAATAAGACCAACAGAGCCTCAAAAAGCCAAAAATATTCAGCTGCAAGTTTTCTGGTACTTTGAAAAACAATGAAAAAATACTTTTATGAAAGAAAATAAACAGAAAGAAAGAAAATCAACAAACAACAACGACGATGAAAGAAAAACAACACTCCAGAATATTTTATGCTTTCATCTGAAAGTCAGCAAGTTTCCCAGATTATAAGAATAACTTACTGTGATGATCTCTGAAGAACAAAGTCTCATGATCGGGGACTTTGATTAATCCATGTGTGAGAAACTCAGCCATCAAGTTTACACATGAACCCTGGACTATGTCCTCCCTGCACACCAGGAAGTAATCTGCTTCAGACGTGTTCTCATTTGTGGGAATATGTTCGGTTTAAGTTTGTGTGCAGAAAGCAGAGCAAACAAAGCTCCTCCGTTCTCGTGTATTTGTTTTAGAAAGGCGCAGGTTATTGACCCCAATGGACCGAATCAGACAAGGTAACGTCTAAAACATTTCAGGGCTACGACACATGTATGAAAGCGTCTGGTTTAGTCTCATGTGTCCCTGCTGGGTCGTCTCAGTAATCCAGCCATGGACGCTCATATTTTCCTACTCAAACACTCCTCAGTGTTTGAGTAGGAAACAGGCTGTTTGGAAACTTGGGTCATTGAAGAAATAAAAATGCTACATGATCTTCGGGTGTGTAACATTTCTCTAAAACCACAGATAGGCTCAGTTTTTCTTTAAATAGGACGAAAGTGAAAAAAAGATTTCTACTTTGTGATTAGCTTATGAACAAAAAATGAACTTCCATTAATCGGGTGTTCATTTGAACTAGAACAATTTGGGAAAGACCAAACCAGCACACTTTAACCAGGCATCAACAGATCCATATCACAGTGAAATGAATATGATAGTGCGGACGTTTGAATCACGGTTTCGTTCTGGTTACAGATTTGTCACGCCACCTCTCTTCTGGGAATTCAAGGACACTTGGGACTGCGCTCTGAGGAGCCCAAAGGACACAAAGAGTGTTGATTATCATTGGAATAGGGTGGAAAAAATGTTTTTAAGTCCAAATATATTCAAAACATCACCAGTCATGACAAAACTTCAGCTTTCAGCTTAGTGAACACGCTTCAGTTAAAGAAGCTCTTTACAGCCACAAGAGGAAAAAGGATAACTACACCAACGTCAGATATTTAAGTCTCACTAGGATGTAGTTCTACGTATGTAGTCCAGCCCTGGAATGTAACTGGAGGCTATTATGATATTTATTATTTATCATTTATTAAACTTTTATTACTTATTTTTTCAGTATTCTGTTAAGTCACATATTTGTTTTCTTGCCTTATAAAACATCAAATGAAGCCACGAGTCTGAAAACCAAACAATGGGGGAAAAATAATAATAAAATTGTGATCCTTCTGCCCAGTCATCCATGAAACTGATGATGCTCTGTGCATTTTTTCCCACACTTATTACCACTTCCTGCAGTTTGCATCTCTTATCCTTAGCACACGCTCGGTGACCACGGATCACACACAGTGGAGAGGTCAGAACTGATGGTGCTGACTGATGGTGTGGTTTGGTCTTGTCATGATAGTCAGAGATTAATGGCCCCTGCCGCCCTCCATCACTGAGTACCTTTTGTTTAATAACGCTCTGGCTACTTGAGAGGCAATAAAAAAAAAAAAAGGATACATAAAAGTGGGATTAATTGATACCTGATGACTGTCAGGAACATGATGAAAAAAAATTCAAGTCAGCCCAGAAAGAGATTTTTCAAAATAAAAAGCTATAACAACCTCCACAGACAAAGCCACCAACAAACAACAACGTCTCTTTAGCCGTTTAAACTCAGTGAAAGTTGAGGGATGATGTTCGCTGCAGGACATTTGGATGCTTATGTGAAAACAAAAGCCAAAAACCGTGAAGAAGCTGGATAATAGAAGTCATCCCTTCTGTGTCCAAATCAGTGCCAGTTTCAGCCGCAGTGAGCTTAGCTGCCGTAGAGGAGGGGGTGCTGGGCGAGAGGAACCTTACTTCTGATGACTGACGCGTCCAGTTTGTTTCTCGCAGGCGGCTCCGACGCGAAGTCCGCCTCAAAGCGTTCACCAACACACAGCGAGATGCAAGTCGTCGGACAGCGAGAGCAGATTTCTAACAGGTGAGTGTGGATTGTTGGGCTTGTGGAGAACACACACACACACACACACACACACACACACACACACACTTCACTTTAGGGATTAAAAGTCTCTTCCTTTAATTTGTTTCCCATCTTTGGATACTTATACACAGATATTACAAATTTTCTCTTTCTCTCACTTACACATAAACACATTACAGAAATGTCTCCCAATAAAATAAACTCACCATCTGAGCTCTGTCTGGTTTTTGTAGATGCTGCTGTCTTATAAATCCTTCTTCTATATAGAGAGAGACATCTGTAACATCCGATGCTTTGTCTCCCCCTCACAAACTCCTCCCACCTGCTTTCAACAAATCAGGGATGATATGAGAGGTATATGGGGCTTTGAATCCATGAATAAACACTTCAAATGAATGACATCATAGAGAATAATCAGAGAGTAATGGCTGCACCCCATGATTTCCCAGAAGCCATGTGACTTAGAAAAAAAAATAGATGGGGTTGGGCCACTGAATGGCACAAAGTGGATACACACATCCTTTAAAGGTGCACTCACTGTAAGACTGCACTGATCAAAAAGTGATACAAAACAGGGAGTAATATATTTGTCTGAGTATTTTAAAACACAGCAGCTCACAGCTTAGATGAGTTTCTAAGATCCACAGTTTACGTTTCAAACCCAAAAGCAACATCTATTTGTATCTATTCCATTATCAGCTCGGACAACAGTTTGTAAACAACTGTCAGTCTGGCTGAGGCAGACTGTGTGTACTGTGAAAAGGACTCAAATGCAGACCAAAACTAAATGTGAAACATTACGTGGATTAACAAAAACAAGCCATTTATTAAGGCTGACAAAAATAGATACAAACAAAGGGCATGGGTGAAACAGAGCAGAGCCAGAGCAAAGGTGCAACAAAAACAATTAAAAAAAACAACAATAAAAAAAAACTAGGGTTCATAACAAAAGTCTATGAAAGGCACTCGAGCTCAGGAGATAGCTTATAACCTTTTCAGGAGGCCGGCCTGGATGATGATGGCACAAAAGTCCAGTACATTAGGCCAACAGCACAGGAGTCCATGACCAAATGGTTCAGGAGGCCGACCGCGGAGCCAGCAGTGGTGATTGGGCAGGACCAAAGGCTGTCTGAGCTGGTGAAGAAGTCCAGTCAGTGGCCTGGAAGGTGGCCGCAGACGCCAAAACAGACATGGACAAGGGTTAGCAGGACCAGGCGAGGGCGTGGAAGCCGCAGGTGGTGGAGCAGGAGGTGGCTGAACGTACTCTGCCAGGAGACCTCTGGCACAGGGGATGCTAAGTGTAGCTGCACAGGGCACACAGCTGGCTCAGAATACAGCGGTAGGGGCTGTGCGATGCAGACAGTCTGTCCGGGCTTTATTAGTGAGATGCAGTCCCCTGCTGGCTGAATTAGCTCACTAGAGCTTCGAGCAGAAGATGAAAGTGACTGAACAGGTGGCTGAGCAACTGAGCTGGTGACACAGCTAATGACTGAACTGGAAACAGAGCTAATGTCTGAGCTGAAGGCTGAACAGGTAACAGAGCTGACAACAAAGCTAGTGACTGAGCTAATGACTGGAGTAGAAGTTGTAGTGGTGGTTGTTGTAATGTTGGATAAACAGGTAACTGATCTAGTTCTCCTGAGCCTCCAGAACATGAGGAAAACTGCTGGACGGGCTCACTTGAGCCTTCAGCGGAAACAGGAACGGGTGCAGGCACCTGCTGGACACTAGCCGCTCTCACCCGAGGAGTAGGTACTGGTGCAGAGGTAGGCTGTCTCCTGGCTGACCTCACCCTGGGGACCGGCATGGGTGCAGGGGTAGACTGGACACCAGCCACTCCCACCCGAGGAGTAGGTACGGGTGCAGGAACTAGCAGAACCTTAGCCGGCCTGGGAACAGGAGCAGGAACCAGCTTGACCTCAGCCTCCCTCCCCAGAGGAACTGTAACGGGTGCAGGAAAAAGCTGAGCCTGAGGCGCATAGAAACATGGCTCACAGTTTTAACTGTGTTCATAGCCTTAACATGATGATTATGGTCCTTGTTTTTTCCATGCCCAGAGGGAGCAAAATGAAAAAAGTTTTCCCAGTCCACATCATGATCCAATAGGGAAATTCTGAATGGGTCTGAGATGAGTTTATAGTTGTTACTGTCAGATGGAATGTGAGAGAAGTAGTCAGAGTCACTCACCACCATAGGTTGCTCAGCAATGTCCAGTTTATGGCGGCGTGTGCACCGCTTCCTTTGAGTACAGGAAGCGGGCGGAGAGAGCAACTGAGCCTCTGGCAAGCAGAATGACGACGCTAAGGCTGAAGCGTGAGCACCTGAAGTCACACAGAGGACTCCCACTTGAAATGGGTGAGGCTTGGGAGCAGGGGGAGCAACAGATGGGGGCTTTAGGCACCTCCGAGAGCCAGTCGAGTCCTGTGGAAAAGCGTGTAATAGACACCTTGGTGTAAGTATGAAGTTAGTTGTCTGATATGCTTTTACAGTGTTAGTAATGTCCCTTTGGATGTTTGTTTTCATGTTGGCTTGAATTAAAATATAGCCAGCTGCTGGCACTGTAGCTAGTATATCATTGTTTTGTTTACTTTTATCCTGTTGCTAAACTAATTTCCCCCTTGGGACAATAAAGAATATGAATTGAATTGAATTGAATTGAATTGAATTGAGCATGCGTGTCCATTTCACACTTCGGAGAGGCAAAGCATGGCATCATCGCGGTAGCCCAATGTGTCTTATACATATTTTTTTTTTTTTCCATGCTATTGGGTTGGTCTTGCTGGTGTCAAGGGTTAGTGAAAAGGTGAACCTGCACCTTAATCATTTTAAGGATGTTGTGGTGTTTCAGTGAAAATCCTAAAAGGTTATATTTGTATATAAATGTATCCTATATTATTAGGAGCTTCGGATAGCATGTGTTTTGTTAGACCTGCATTCCCAAACTGAATTTTTGCAATGTTGTTTCACTCTAAATAAACCTGTTTCACTGCTGCCAAACCTGTCTGTGCGCCACCAGGGTCCACCCGTGTTATTCCTAACATATATATATATATGTCATTAAGTGTGCATGCTGTATTAGGGATTACAGATTTCACTTTAAAAAATTAGTGCTTTCAAATGTTTGCTGTCATATTCCATACTTTACAGGGACCCTTTATAGACACATATGAAAAGTACTGTAATTAATATAGTCTTCATAATAATCTATAACTATTGTTGCAGTGTTTTGCAACAATTGCAGTAATTATTAGCATTATTATTATCATTTCTGTGTATTCTTTTTTCTTTTCTTTCTTATATTTTATACTCCTTTGTTTCCATTGTCTTGCATTTAGCTTTGCTTCCTTTGTATAATTTCCTTTTCATCATCAGCTTCATATTCCACATGGTTTGTCCAAAATATCCACTATCCCTCCTCTGCACATCAGTCTCCTGTCTTTCTATCAGTATCACTTCTCCAAAACATACATCATAACAGGTCTCATTACTGTATGTAAATCTTCCCTTTCACTCTTGCTGCTATCCTTTTGTCACAAATCATCCCTGATACCTGGCTCAACTTTGCACTTGCTGTTACTTTATTAATCACAGAGGTATCTAAACCTTCACTGCAGTCCACCTATAGCGACAGGTGAGACAGAGCTGGGATATGTGCATGGATATGCTCCATACTTTCTACTGTAAATTAGAACAAAAGCAGACAGAACAAGTTTGTTTTTACTTTTTTTTTATTATACCCATTTTCCACATTAATAACCAATATTCATTTCAGATAATTTATCACCAAATTTTCTTCTAAATCTATAAATAAAAAAAACCCCTCTCTCATTAAAACACTATTAATATTGATTCACCACATGAGAATTACAAGGACAAATCAAATGCATTTCAGAAGCAATTTTCTGAAACTACTCATCAAAATGTAATTTTATTCAATTACATTTTCCTAAAAATGTTTTCAGGTAAACAAAACCATGAACTATTTATGGAGCTACAGAAATGTAATTGTGCAACTTGATTAATATACAGAAGTATCGTTAATAAAATTTGTTGTCAAATCAAACGTCAGACTGAAAGAATACACATCACAAACTTAAATGGGTGAAAATATACTCTTTGGTACACCCAAAATGTACATTTTTCTTGTATGTTGGAAGAAAAAATTTATCAAAAACTACATAATCTTTTCATTTACAACTGTATGAGCAACAATCTAAAACAAAAAAAGGGAAAATGTATATGTTATTTATTCAGAAACTGTTTGTTTTAGCTGGATGTTCTTTTTCATTTTACTGTAAGATACCATTTCAGTAAGAGTGACTTTTAAACTTGATCTATTTCATAGATTTAGACAAATACTCTAAACTTAGATCATACATTTAACTTCACCTACTGCAAGTTTTTTTTCTGTTTGTTTATCTACACTTTCTACAAATCCACAAATTATCATGGTGATTTTGAATTACGACTCTTGTTGTTTTGCTCATTTGTCTGTATGTATGTCTGTACTAGTTAAATAAACCTTCAAGTAATGGTTAACTGTCTTTCCTCATTTATCAGGCAAAGACAGCATCTCAGGCTTCAGTTTGTTTCACTCATTTCATCCAGACTTTTAATAGCATCATCTTTTTTAATAGTTTTCCAGTCATCAGGAATCTTTCCTTTGCCCTTGAATTCTCTTTTATAGTGACTTTCTAGTTCCTTTTTGTAATGACAAACAAACCATTTCCAGTATGCCAGTTTTGACTCATCAGAGGTGATTCTCCAGGTTGCAAAATCTGGGCCACCATCTCTATAGTTTTTATAGGGAACACTTCTATCTGAACTTTCAAGGTAAAAATAAAGATCACTTCCAACAAGTGTTGTGCAGAAATCAATGCACATTTCATTTGTGTTTCTCCACTTCCCCCCAGCAACTGCACGAGGTTGATGGAAAGGGGCGCTGTGGTCATCAGGACTGTGATCTTCAATGGTGTTGGTACAAACAGCTGCACAGAATGGACACTTCACCCAGCAGCAGTTACACAGCTGATTAATGAGGATTTCATCAGACTTCTGCCTGGAGTCCTTCAGCTTATCCAGGGAGAGGCTGCTCATCTCCTCAGTGATGGATGTAAATCCTTTTTTTATCTCTTCCTTAAGAAATTCAAAGTTATTTATGTCACTGAAGTTTTCTGAACAAATGTTATCAAATGTCAGCTCATCCTTTATGACATTAGAAAATTCATTCAGCCACATATCGGTGTCTCCTTCTTTTGAGGTTTGGACCTTTTTTGTTGCAGTAAATAGTGCTTCACCCACGCGTGTTTTGATGTCATCAATATTGGTCTTGAGTACATTCACAGCTTCATCTTTGTGATCTTTGAAGATGTACTTCTCAACCTCTGCTTTAATGAAAGCTTCTGTTTGTGTCCTTGGATTTGTGATGTATGTGATGAAATCATCAAATTTTTCTTTCTCAGCGAGTGACTTCAACACATGTTTCTCCAAGTTCAGTCTGTTCCCATTGAATGCTGGGAAATTACACCTCATCTTTCCAGCAAGATCAATGGCAGTCTTGTTACAGACAGCCTCAAGAGTAGATGCTTTCAGCTTCTCACAGATCAGTTCTCCAAACACAACAGCAGATCAGTTTCCTTTACAAAAGCTTCTAAAAACTGTGTAAAACTGTGTTTTCTTGCTTTCTAAATAAATGATTGCATCATTATTCATTTTGAATTTTTTGTGGGACTCCAGAATCCAACATTCTGCCCTGTAGAACACATGAAGCAAGAGATCAACTGTAAACTCCTTCCTCAAAGTGTATTTCTTCTCTGACAGAAATTTCTGAACTTTTTCTGTCACATGATTGGCCACTTCACACAAGTAAGTTGATGTGTAGCCTCTTGTATCTAAAGGTTTGCTTTGGATTATATCAAGTGACTCTTTTTCAGCTTTAATAATAAGCAATCTGATCTGTTGTTGTTCTTTATCAGAGAAAGCATCTACTAATGCATATTTTTGAAAAGCATCAATCATTGTTCCCAGATATTTTTGTTCACTTGCGTTTATATATTCTGAATAATCACCAACCTCTGATATTCTCTTGTATCTGCCACTTCTTTTACATTCATCTATGAGAGATAATTCAAAACCAAGTTCTTGAAGGATTGTAAACTGATCGTGTTCCAAGTTGATGTCTTCAACACGTTTTGTATCTGCTGTTAATTCAGTAACCCAGCCGCTCCAAACAGAGTTGAACTGTCTTTGAAGCTCTTCTTCATCTTTGGCCTTATCCTTCAGTTTCAGAGCGAGCTCTTTGCTCTTCTGTAGAAGTTTGTTCTCAAACTCTGATTTCTTATCATCCATCATTTTACGACCTTTCTTCTGCTGGATAACGCCATCCAATTTTCTTTTTACTCTGTTCACTTGTTCATTATGAAATTCTTTAATTTTGATTTCAAATCGTCCTCTCCACTGAGCTAAGATCTCTTTCTCCGTCTCATCCTCAAAGTATTTTGTCATTGCTTCTGTGACCTCTGCATATTTTGGTCTTGTTTCTTCAATAAGATAACTAGACTCAACCTCATCAAGTTTTCCGTTTTCAATTCTGTTATGAAGTTGGTTTTCAATGCTCAACATGATGCTCCTCAGGCTCCAGGTCCAGTTCCCATACTGGACTTCCAGTTTTCTGTACACTGCAATTTCAAGTGTGTTTTTAAAACTGAAAACAAAACTTTCATTCAGCAGTGCAGTCCACAGGTCCTGGATGTTTGTTTTGAGCTGTGAGAGAGTGATCCCAGCAGACTTTGAAGCTTTAGAGAGGATGGTGTTCTTCACTTCCTGGATGCTCTCACTGTAACCTGGATTTGGAGGAGCCATGGGTGGACTGCCCTCCCACAGCTGGGCACAGTATTTCACATCTTTCTGAACATCAAATTCAATGACATCACTGAAGCACTCTGCATTACAAACTTCCTCTTCAGCTGCTAGTTTGGCCATCTGGTCCAGTTTTTCCTGCAGGCGTCTCTTTCCATCCATGTTTTTCTCTGCTGCTGCAACATCTGTGACATTCTGGTGAACAAACAAACAACTGGGAGAAAGTTTACCTTTCTTCATCCTCATGAAAGCCTGAACAACAATCTGCAGAATGTCCAGCATCTCAGATGGATTCTCTCCAAAGATGTTGATCAGTGTCAGGTTCCCCAGACCAACAACAAGTGTTGCCAGTTCATTGTCATGATGAAGAGTGTTGTTACCTTCTACCTCAAGAGCACGCAGTCCTCCAGTGTCCACCACTAGAACATAGTCAAACTTCAAGTCTTTCTTCATCTCCTCTGATACTTTGAGCAGCTGCATGAAGGCACCTTTGGTGCACCTGCCAGCACTCACTGCAAACTGCAGCCCAAACATGGTGTTCAGCATTGTTGATTTTCCACTGCTTTGTAGGCCCAAAACTGACAACACAAAAACTCTCTGGTCCCCCAGTTTCTTGATGACTTCTTCTAAAAGACTGGAGATCCATGTTAAAGGCACATGACCTGCATCACCATCCATCAGCTCCATCGGGTGTCCTGATATCATCAGCTGTGCAGCCAGCTCAGGGTATTCAGACCAGTCAGTGTGTCTGCTCTCTCTGTGTGTTGTTTTATGGGCTTCATAGATCTGTCCCATTTCTCTGAAGATGTGCTCCAAACCAAAAGTTGCAGACTGAAGTTTTTTTGATATGTCTTCAAGTTCAGTTTGTTTTCTTAATAACAGATCTGATTTGTCCCATTTGTTCTTCAAAGCCAAGACCTCAGACCACTTTTTATCATAACTTTGGAGAATTGAAGAAAGATCATCAGTGCAGAGGGCATCTATGAAGATCTGAGTCCATTTTAGGAAATACTCTCTGTCTGTTTGTGGCAATGATGAGAGACTTCCAGTGAACAACTCCATCAGTTTACTGCAGGAAACAGCACATTGTTTCTGACGTATGTTCATCAGTTCTTGTTGCTTTTGACTTTTCTCCTTTTCAATGTTTCCTCTGAGATGAAACAGTTCTTTGTGTATTTTGCTCCACTGATGCCACAGTTGGCCTTGACATGGGAGAAATTCATCTTTGATCTTGGAGACATCCATGTTATCCTTTGTAAGCAGATTTATTATTTCCATAGCAGCAAATTTCCCTCTTTGACAGGCTGGGTCAGTTTCATCCACTCTGATTCCAGAGAGCTCAGCCATGGTTTCAAGCTGGAAGGATGGTTTCAAGATGGGACCATTGAGAGAAGACAAAACTTCTCTAATGATCTTTTTCAGCTGTTCAGATACATCTGGCTGGCTTTTGTCTTTGAGGCCCATTATGTACTTTCCCTTTTTTGTCTTAACAGCATCACAGCTGCCATCAACAGTTAAACAAATGAGAGGCTTATGAGACTTAAAAAGAGATGATATAAATGATCGACTTTCTTCATTGCTTTGCAGAGATGCCAATACAAAAATATTGATGGAGGATTTTTCAATCAGTATGTCACGCTGTTTTTCAATCAACAGAGCATCACCATGGAGATTACAAAAGGCAATGCAGTCATTGAAGGCATCATTGGGTTTTCCAGCAGGGCAGTACCAGGCAATCTCTGCCACACCGTCCATCAGATAGCGAGACTTGGTGCTTCCTGGGCAGTTTCTGTGGAAGAAGGTGTCGTGACCGTCATTGATCAAAGTCTTCATCAGCTGAGATTTAGACACTGACAAAGAACCCAGACGGAAAAATGACACCAAGGGTGTTTCAGCTTTGTAGACTGGAACACTCTTCATGGTGACAATCGTTGAGTCATCTTTGATTTGAGTTACCTTCCAGGTTTTTGTTATTTCTCTGAAAGTCCACAGAGGAAACTGAATCTCCTTTGTGACTGGGTCAGGAACAAGTAAAGGTAAGGCATACTGACACTGAGAGAGCTTTGTAACCATCATCTGTTTCAGGAAGCTGTCTGAGCAGTGAAATACTGCCATCTGAACGTCCATTGGATGCACAGAAGTCTGCTCTTTCTTATGAGTTTCCACACTGCTGCTCACAAAAACATCCCAGTCACTGGAGGAGGCTTTGAACGACTCCTTGATCTGACAGCTTGATCTTACAGAAATATATCTGGCCCTGTAGTCCAACATTATCAGCCTATGGAGGAAAGTGTGAGCTAGATCTTTCTCAGATTCTACGTGGTACCATTTCACAGGTGGACCTATTTGAAGAAAATCTGCTGGTGACAACTTTTGTTGAATTTTGCCTTGAAGATGAAGTCTGTCCAGCAGTGTCTCGGTTTCTATTTGACATGACTTGTTCTGGCTGTCTTCTTCCTTCTCTGGCTGTAATAAATAAGCAAATAAAAACACATCATACGTTCAGAAATTACAATGTCAAAGAATGAGACTATTCTTAAATATTCTTTAAGCTCTTGTGACAAATATTTGGGCTTTCCCACCTTCTCTGTGTTTCCACTCATGTTCTCATCTGAGATGCCTGCAACATAAAAAATGAACCAGTAAGTGAGATGTACATGGCTGGATTAAATCAATAGTATGATAAAATGAAAATCATCAATGCATCAAAACGAAACTGAACCATTGTTTAAATAGTAACTGCTGCTGTTCAATAGGTGTAAATGCCCACATCCTTCTAAAGTTAAATTTAGTGCTTATTACTTTTGCTGCCATGTGACACTGCAGGCATGTATAAAAGTGAAAGACTGAATGTAACAGCCTGCTCTATGGAAGAAACTGGGCATCACTAGCCTATTTAGGTTTCTGCAAAACATCTGGTCCCTTTCTGCAATGCCTGAACCTTTACTGTGAAATTCAGATGTTAATCTATGACCATTATTGTTTGTTTATGTCAAATTAATAGCGGTATATTCACAAATATGCAAATATTTTTTGTGATATAATATAAGAGCAGCTTAAGAGGTCAAAACAGATGTGAAAGTAAATTTTTTGATGTTGAGGAGCTGTATGTGCACACAACTAACTACAGATAATGGTCAAGCCAACCTGTCCTAATTCAAACCAAGCTTCAGGATTTTTTTGGATTTTCCAAAACAGCCATCTTTAGGGTTTACACAGAGTGGTTACCGGATAGAAAATGTCAAGTGAATAGCAGCTCTCTCTGAGAAAATGCTTTGTTAATGCTAGAAGACAGACGAGAATGACTAGATTGCATCAAGCTCATAGGAACGCAACAGTAAATAAAATAACCACTTGTTCCAATAAATGTATGCAAAAAAGCATCTGTGCGTGCACAATATAGGCTTACTATGTTACGCCCTGGCTCTGCTAGGCGACAGGGGAGGTAACATAAATGAGCCCAGAGACAGGAGGGTCAAATTAAAAAAAACACAAGGTTTATTACCACAACTGAAAACCGTTAGTGAAACGACTCACAAGGCAATTTAAGCAACCAAAAAACAACTCTCATACATTCAAATAACAAAAGAACACTAACCATAAGGGCAGCAACTCAAAAAAAGAGGCTCAAAGGCAGAGGCACACCCTACACAGTCTGTTCAAATCAAAGAGTCCCCCACAAGAGAATAATCCTCAGCCTTTTGTACTCGCAGGTAACCGCAGGCAGCCGCGTCATTGGTCCGCTGCGCCTGAGGATCCCGCAGCAGCCAATGGTGTGTGGACTGGCACACTTCGATCTGCATGCAGTTGGGCGGGCATAGATCCCTGGCCAGCCAATCACCTGTGAGCCCTGGCACACTTGAATTTCCACACAGGAAGGCGGGCCCAATTGAGGCCACTGGCCAATAGAAGAAAATTATTGACTGGTCTGACGAGTCTCAATTTGTGCTGTGACATTTGTTTGGTAGGGTCAGGATGATGATGACGAAGACGACGATGACGAAGCCTTTATTTGTCACTTGCACTTGCCTGCAGCGAAATTGGACCTCTTCCAACCATACATACATTACACAAACATCACATTGGGGAGACAGGTCAGAACAGGTAGCATAAAGAAAAACAATTAAATGTAAAACACAATAGGGGAGTGGAGCAGAAAAAAGAGAACTCTACTCAGACTGAGCTTCTGATAGGAGATCAGTATGAGAACAGAAAACAAAAACTCCTCAGCACAAAAGCACATGAATCTTCACACCATAACACCATGAAAACACGTGACAAGCAACAGGGGTGGGTGAGTAGGGTTAGAATAAACCAATGTAGACAGCAGCATCAGCTCACGGCATCTCTGCGTGGGTCCAGCTAACCTGCCGTCTGTATCAGATGGGGGGCAAGCTTTGGAGACGTTTGGAATGGGGGAGGGGAGTGAGTGTGCATCTGTGTCAGTGTACATGCATATGTGTGTGTGTGTGTGTGTGTATCCTGTGTTCAGCTTGAGAGAGTGTCCTTTCACCTGGTTAAGCAAAAGTCAACAGTCCTTCAGCCAACAAAGCTGTCCTTGAAGGATAGGGTGAGAGAGACAAAACAATCCCGTTATCAGGGACAAGAATTTGCTGTTCCGGAGCCACATGACTGACGGAGATCATTGTTTGGGTTAATGTGAACAACTGCACCAATTTCGCAGTTGTTCATTATGTCCATCACTGGTCACCAGGTCTATCTGTTTCCCGTTGCAAAGCCGTGAGCTTCTCCAAGATCTTCCCATATGGCGTTCAATAAACATAGTCTGAGTACTCACAGCTTACCCATCGTCAATCATGTCGGCCAGCATAGTGGGGGCTTTGAACAGCTGTAACCGCTATCTTTGTTTTTCGATAGGCTAGGTCCGAGCCAGCTCCAATCAGCCAGAACTCTGTTATCATGGTAGAATGGTAGATGTCATTCAGTGTCCTCCATCAAGTGTCCCAGGCACATGACGCAACAGACCATCAAGTATCCAGCAGCAAACGTCTACAACCTAAAAGCATGGATCCATTATATCTAGAACTACCAGTTCAGGCTAGCAGTAGTAGTAATGCTGTGGGGGACATTTTCTTGACAAACTTTGGGCCAACTGAACATAGTTTAAATGCCACAGACTACCTGAGTATTTGTTACTGACCATAACCATCCCTTTATAACCACACAGTTTTCTGATGGCTGCTTCCAGCAGCATAACTATGCTATGTCGCAAATATCATCTCAAACTGATTTCTTGAATATGTTCACTGTGTTGAAATGACCTCCACAACTGCCAGATCTCAATCCAGCAGAGCCTCTTTGGGACATGATGGTTATTGTCTCATTAGCAATGACAAATCTGCAGCAACTCTGCAAAGCTTTCATGTCAATTAGGACTAAAATCTCCCAGAAATGTTTCCAGCACTTTGTTTAATTCATGTCACAAAGAATTAAGGCAGTTCTAAAGACAAAAGCAGTCCAACCCAACACTAGCAAGGTGTACCTAATTAAGTGAAATTACCTAATTAAATTAAACCAGGTAATTTATTACGCTTGTCAATACTGGCTGTCTGCAGTTGTTTACACTCACTAGTTGGCAGCAAACCACGTATTGTATGTTGTAGTTTCAATGCTACTACATGCCAGGTAGTAGGCATTCCAATAACCATGCCATGCAATATTTCTGAAGCCCCCCCAAAAAAGCCAACAGTTTGACATCTCCTAGAACACATAGAATGTGGCTTGGGCTGTCTGCATGCCAAAACATACTTGGAAAGCATGCTGAACCCCAAATTGGTCCTGATGTAGTAATCTGTAAGTGACAATAATGCATGGAATAAAATGAAGTGCTGTTTAAATGGGTTACCACTCCATGAAGTGTAAAGCACTTTGAGTTCTCAATAAAACAATAAGTGCTTTATAAATACCAGTACTCCAGGTTTGTTCCCATGTTTAAAGAATGGAAAACCTAGCATTTAGTCATGTCCATGAATTCAAGACTTCAGGCTGTCATTGTCAGCAAAGAGTTTTCAACCAAGTGTTATAAATGAACATTTGATTTTCAGTTATTTAATTTGTCCAATTACTTTTGAGACCCCAAAATGAAGGGATTGTGTTAAAAACACTTTAGGTCCTCACATTTTTATGTAATCTTTACATTCAACCCACTAAATTAAAGCTGGAAGTCTGCACATCAACTGAGTTGTTTCTTTTAAAATTCACTGTGGTGATGTGAAAACTAGAAAACAGTTGTCTCTGTCCAAATATTTATGGACCCAACTGTATTTTCTTTTATCTTTAGAATCATAATTATTCTTAATGTTTTCATCTGTAAGTTAGAGTTAGGGTTTACTAACCTAACCATAACTCAATAAGTTGAATGACCAAACTTTTCAGTCAGCATTGAAATGAAAATAAGTGCAAAAACGTTCATTTTTTTCCCAGAAATATGCAGTCACCACATGTGCAACAACAAATTGAAGAACTACACTGAATGTATGATTCCTTGTCCTCATTAACTTTGATGTAGGAAGAAACAGATTTCAAATAATGAGTATCAAATTAATATTTTATTATTATTATTATTAGTAGTAGTAGTAGTAGTAGTATATTTAATTTATAATAATATGGACACACACACACACCTTTGTAGAAATAAGAAATTTAAATTGTAGTTTCCTCTTCCCATCTTAATATCGAACAGATCAAACCAAAAACAGGTCCCATGTCTCTCCTTTGAATTGTTTTATTGTGTTTCTCCACCTTGTATTCACCTTGTGGGAAAATGGTAAGTTTTGAAATTTAAAATTTAGGGACACTTCAAGATATTTAAAAAGAAAAGGCATGCATGCATTAATTTCTCCCACTGTCTCAGACTAAGGAGGAAATAAAAGACCAAGAAATTATGAGAAGTTCCTTAGAGATGACTTTTTGTTCAATTAAGCTACATTAACTGAGATGAATGGAAATCTGACTTAAATCAGGTGGTACCATAAGTGTAATGAAACAAACCGTAAGAGTGGAGCAAAAAGAGTATGATCGTGTTATCACTGAGACCAAGCAGCTGGGAAATCTGGCTCAAAGGGTGACTGTAAAAAGGAACTGTAGCCTGAAACAGAAGTCTCGGTGCACCACCACCAAAATAATTTTCCCTATTCTGCAACGCAAAAATCAAGGGGAAAAAAAAAAACTTACTCGAGACTCTATTCTTAGAAATGTGGATTTAAAGACATCAAGGACCAAAAATGTTTTTATTCCAGGGGCCAGAGCAGGCGACACTGAAATAAATTTGAAACCGCTCGCTAAAGGTAAACAAAATTCATATTGAATTAGTATGTGACTTTGCTTTAAAATATTAAAAAATTAAAAAATGAATAAAAAATGTAGTTTTCTCTGGTCCCCTCCACAATCTGGCCTTGACAGACATGCTTATGTGTATGTATTGAAAACACAGTGAGGAATCTTGGAGTCATTTTTCAACTCATTCATCATAATCAGAGGTGAGTTTTCTCTCAATCTACTTTATGATTAAAGGACATTCTGCTTAAATTCAACAAGCTCAATGCAACATGATAACAGCATATCAAAAATTCATTAAAAATCATCCTTGATAGTTGACATCAAAATCTCAATAGATTGATTTTTTTTGTTCACCTACTCTGCATGCCTGTATAATTTCATCTGAAGCTGCTCAGATAAATAAAATTAAACAATTATAATATTAATTATATTTAAAGAGTTAGATAACAGTTATCCTCAAATTCAGCAAAGTTAATGGAACATGATGACGCCAAAAGTCAATTGAATGTTATTAAGTCATATTAAAATGTATTAAAAATCATCCTTGATAGTTGATGTGGAATTCTCAACAAACTTCTCGGCCGACAGTTAAGTGGAGAGAAAGTGGAGAGAGAGAGGACAGAGCATGCAGCTAATGGACACAGATCAGACTCGAAACCAGGCCAGTGCTTTTTAACAAAACGAAAGTAAATACAACATTAAAAAAAATCAATAGATATCGGAAAACTTAGAATAGTTTGAGATGAAATTCGGCACAGATTTAGAGTAGGTGAGTCGAAGGAGGAATCTGAAGAAGAAGAACTACCAGAAAACTTGTGTTGGAGCGCAAAATAATTTAAGCGTCGGCTGGCTTCACCGCAGCAAATGGATCACTCGAACACAATTTTTTAACGGCATGAAGCCATAGTGCTACTCGCTGATCGTCACTCTTTTAGCCTGTAACAGCTCTTGTGGGGGCCTTTTATGATTGTACAGTGACAAGTGCTGTTTTACAGGCACACAAGAAAAAATATAATCCAACATACATACCTGTCTCTTGTTTTCTGAGCTCCTGGTTTAGTTTTGATTTCTAAGGGAAGTTGTCAGCGGGAAAAAAAGAAAGTTCCTGTCAACCTACAAACGATGCATGTATATGTGTGTGTGTGTCTAGAAATATCACCCCACAAACTCACCTTCTAAGCTCTGTTTGGTTTAGATGCAGCTGTCTTATAAATCCTACCAGACTCTACTCTTTATATTTAGTAAGATCAGTAACATCAGATGCTACCTTTACCTCTCACAAACTTTTTCCACCTGCGAGAGGGATTTTAGGATTTAGAGTCTCTGTATATCCGTAACTTCCTCATGAGTGACGTCAAAAGCAATAATCAGGGAGTATTGGCCGCACTTCGTGATTTCCCAGAAACCATGTGACTTCGAAGAAAGAGGTGCGGTTTGGACATTGACCAGCACAAAGTGGATACTTGTTTCTGACAAGTGGACATTCACTGTAAAATTCTGTATTGATCAAGCACTGAAATGATCTAATACAGGAACATGTAGTTTGACTATTTAAATTTCATTTTGTGAGAAATAAATCTTTTGCAGAGTGGTCAGACACTCTTAAACCTTTTTCATTAGCTCATGCTTGTTTAATTTTGCATTAGATGAGTTGGATAAGAGACAATGTTTAACATGAATTGTACTGAGGAAGACAATACAACACAGACACAAGTATATGACATCTACAGAAGTTTGTGTAGCAACCAGTCAAAACCCATCAGTGCCTTTCCCCCAGTCAGATGAGGTCTGTGAAGTACACCAACCCACTTCCACTACTTGTCCAAGTTTACAGAGGACACGAAGCACTGATACTTGACAGAAAATGTCTCACCCTGTGGAGAGATTCCAAGTCATTATCAACCATCTTGACAGACCTGCAGGAATCAGAGCTCCACCCACGTCTGCTCAAACCATACAGTCACGCACATCAGAAAGCTGTCTCTGAACTGCAGGACTTGCAGGAGGATCGTGACCTCTTCCGGTACGGCTCTTTACCAGCGATCCATAAGTACATTGAGTGTTTCACTGGACAGAATATCATGGCTATGCACATGACGCTGATCAACAAACCTCCTGATGCAAGTAAGAAGACGTCCTGTCATCCATTGAATCAGGATCTGAATTACTTCCTCTTTTGACCATGTGATGGGATTGTCTGTGCATGGACAGCTATGGAGACAGTGAACGGGCAGAATGGCTGCCTGGTCGTCCTGCCAGGATCACACAATGCCATGCTGCAGGAACATGACTATCCTGAGTTGGAGGGCTGAGTGAACAAGATGTACCATGGAGTCCAAGACTGTGACCCACAGTACCCCAGGGTGCACCTAGAAATGGAATAGGGTGACAGTCTTCTTCCACCCAGTTCATCCACAGCTCTGACATGACCCACACACCAGGCTTCTCCTGGCCATGGTCATCTCCTGTTAGTATGCCAGCAGTAATTGCTATTATATTGATGTGAAAGGAAACACACAGGAAAACAGAGAAAGAGGTGAAGGAGATTGTAGCGAGGAAGTATGCTGTTGGTGATGAAGTCACTTTCAAAGACACCCGGGCCATTCTGGTTCGTCTGGTGCAGGGAGAGAGGATTTCAATATCAAGACACTGCTGCAGAGTTATGAATCTGAGCTGAAACTTCACCACATCAATGCAGCGGCTAAATGAGAAGCAACAGGCTTGCAACACTGCAACAAAGTGTTGGGCGGTTTTCTGCTAAGTGCTGTGCAAGGGTTCAAAATACTCATCTATTTTTTTGCTAACACTGTCACTAATTTTCTTTCACCAAAATGCACTGGATTAGTCTGTGTATAATTCTGACATTTAACAGTTCCACTTAAAATCCATCTGTAAATTTGTTTAGCGAAGTGGGGAAAAATGAAGACACTAATTACACAAATGTGCAAATTTAAATAATGGATTTTCACAAGTTGATACATCCTCGATCTGCTGGTGGTACATACCATGCAGGGGCCTATCCTGCCATGTTGGTTCCCCCTCTTCATCTTCTTTCTTGGGTTTCTGCTGCCTGTGGTATTCACTGAGCACACGGTCGGTTGTTACCATCTTCCTGATGTATTCTTCTATCTCCTCCTTTGGCCAGCTTATTATCCCAGCAGGGTACCTGATCACGGGCAGGGTGTAGGTGTTGATGGCCCGGATCTTGTTCTTACCATTCAGCTGACTCCTCAGGACTTGCCTGACCCTCTGCAGGTATTTGGTGGTCGCAGCTTTCCTAGTGGCCACTTCGTGGTTCCCATTTGCCTGTGGGATTCCCAGGTACCTGTAGCTGTCCTTGATGTCTGTAATGTTGCCTTCTGTTAGTTCAATCCCCTTCCCTCTCTTTGTTACCATCCATTTCTCCAGTCCGAATGACATTCCAATGTCCTTACTGTATATCCTGGTGGTGTGGATCAGTGAATCGATGTCTCGTTCACTCTTGGCATACAGCTTGATGTCCTCCATGTACAGGAGGTGGCTGACAACTGCTCCATTCCGTAGTTGGTATCCGTAGCCAGTCTTGTTAATGATCTCACCGAGGGGGTTCAGGCTTATGCAGAACAGCAGTGGGGACAGAGCATCTCCTTGGCAGATCCCTCATTTGATGGCGACTTGTGTTATTGGCTTGAAGTTGGCCTCTAGTGTTGTACGCCACATCTCCATTGAGTTCCTGATGAAGGCTCTTAGGATCCTGTTGATCTTGTATGGTTCTAGGCTTTCCAGGATCCAAGTGTCACAGGCCCTCTTTTAATCAATCCAGGCAGTGCACAGGTTGCTCAGTCTTGTTTTACAGTCTTGGGCGACTGCTCTGTTTACCAGTAGCTGGTGTTTCGCTCCTCTGGTATTCCTGCCAATTCCTTTCTGTGCTCTGCTCATGTATTGAGCCATGAGCCTGTTCATCTTAGACACTATGATGTCTGACAGGAGCGTCCTTGTGATACTGAGGCAGGTTATTGGCCAGTAGTTGGATGGGACTGGTCCCACTGGTCCAAACTAATAAATATGAACACACACCAAATCTATGCCATCCAGGAAATAAAGTACTCTCAAACAGTACTTGAGTATTTTAATATGGCATAATCAACAGATTACTCAATTACTAAAATAATAGAGAGCTGCAGCCCTAGTTGTTAGTCTGACTTGTCTCCTTGACCTTTGCTCAGGCTTGGGTAAAAATAATGTCTAGCTTCAAATTAATGAACTACACTGCTTCTGATGGATCTGTGACCAGAGGTTTAGAGGGGTTGTGTAGGTTTTGGAAAGATTTGGCTATAAAGTCTGAAACAGTAATTGACACTTTGCAGTAAGCTGAGGGAATCTGTCTGTCTGTCTCCCTCCCTCCCTCCTTGTCCAGCTAATCAGTCTTTCTCCCAAGCCTTGTTGTGGCTGCTCTGCCATCTGTTATCCAAGCACTATTAGCATTATTAATCCCTCTCTGTGAGAGGACTGCTGCTTGCTGAATCAGTGTGGTTGTTTACACCTGAGTTTGCTGAGTGTCTCGGTAAGCTGCTGCCTGATTGTTATAGTGTATTTTTATTTTTTACTGATTTTTGTACTGTAGAGGCTGGTGAGAAACAATATTTCATTTCAGTCTGTGTATTTCTGTAAATACCATGTGAAATGACAATAAACCTTCTTGAATGATGAATTATGTACTAGCACACCATGTAGCTGAATTATTTCTCTGTAAGAGCATCACACACATATCTGTTTCCAAGATAATGATGGAAGAAGTGTATAAATGAAACTCATGGGCACTTGCACAGACGTTCACTGTGTATGCTATTGCTTCCTGTGTCTCTCACTTCATAAGGGAATTTTTCTAACAAATAGATACTGACATATAGGATTGTTTGAAATCCATGTTTGGAAGATGGAAAACTGTTATTTCATCTCTTGCTTTAGCCTTGATCATTGCAATTGCATATTTTGAATTGAGTGGTTTCTGTATTATTTATTGATATGCAACAGAATCTCTACAAAGATTGAAACTGTGACACCTGATAATCACGTTCATTGCCAACTCTTTTTTCATTTCTGCAGGAACAAGAAACAAAAACAACAGCCAATTTCCTTAAGTCCTGAAACCTTTTAAATAAATGTTGTCACTCAGCCCGGGTATTTGTACTCCACCACATTAACATCCTGTCCCAGGATAGACACGTCCTCTTCTTTCTTAAGTAATAAGTAGTAAGTTTAGACCTCGATTGAACGCAAGTAACAAACAGATTCAAGTAAGTATTTGAAAGAGTGTTTCCCATTCATGCCACAGTTGTTAAGTTTATTTTATTTAGTTTTATTTTGTTAAGTTGAAGTCTGTTGATGGTGGCAGCAGTGTAAGCAATATATTCCAGATATTTTAATTTTCCTCAGGAGCATTTTGCAGTTTCTCCCAGAGGATCCTAAGTTGTTCCAGGACCAGGTTACATATATCCAGGTGTACCTCGGGGTCTTTTCCAAACTGGTTGTCCCCTGAAAACCTCAAAGAGGAGGGGCTTGGGATGTAGGATTAAGAGAAGGGCAAGGAGGGTGGAAGAGATGAAGCAAAAGAATGATGGGTAACTGAAGTAAGTGAAGAGAAGGATGGAGGAAGGATAAAAGGGAGGTGGGGAGAGTAGAGGGGTGAAGGGAGGATGAATGAAATAAGTAATGTGTAGAGAGAAGACGGGTGGAAGTGATATTTATTTATCATGGAATTACAAGTTAACCTGGCCATGAAACTGATCTTCAGTCAGTTATTCAATTTGTAAAACTGAATCTGAAGTTCTGAAAATCTGCACTTCAATCAGTAGATGTTGCTGGAATGAAAATCCACTGTGTTGGTGTAAAGAAGCAATACTAGAAAAACTGCGTTTTTGTCTGAAGAATTAAGGGCCAAACTGTAGTATTTATTTTAAACTTCAGGTAAGCATTTCTTGGGCCTGTGTGGACATGAGCGAGCAATGGTTGGTACAGCTATATTAATCTTGTAATAGAGAAACCATAAAGTCTACTTCCCATTCTCATTAGAAAGCTGACTACACTGGAATCAAAGTTTAAGGTTATATTTAATGTAAAAATGTTATTTCTACTACTATAATCTACGATCTTCTGGTCTATATTTGCAGATACATTTCTTTTTAATTCCCCCCTGCCCCGCCCCCCTTTGAATAAAATAAAAACACACAAACTTGAGTCTGAAACCTTTAAAATGTATTTACATTATATTGTCTTACACAGGAAAACCTTACAGGGCTGTTGGGAGGAAATAGTGATTACTGTCATTAAATAATTAGCATTGATTATTATGATAGTGTTGAGTTTTCAGGCTCTCTATGTGACCGCAAACAGCCTCACATGTCTGAAAATGAGATGAAATATATATAAAATAAACAGCTTTTGAATAACAGCAATATTTGGCATGAAAAAAAGAAAATCTAAGATTATAGTCCCTTAAACATTTCATGGTCATTATGTACGGCCATGATAATATACTTCAAAACAGGCGTGACATGCAGACAAAGTAAAGAAATAAACATTCAATAAGCTGAACAGATGCAAAGGTCTCAGTTTTCTGTTTGAGGACTGCTCGTTCTCCCTTGGATTCACTAAGGTAGTAACTGAACGACAGAACGAGCACGCTTTGTTACAGCTGCTTTCACCTTCTGACCTGCCATAAAAAATAAAAACACCAAACATCGGGGATTGTGATTGTCTAAGCGATGCTAAATGTTTCACAGCAAAAGAAAAAAAAAAGATTCTCCTCGTCAAAAGGAGGAAAACATTTGAACGCCAAACCTTAAATTTCTTTAAACACTGAGCCGCAGTGCATGTGGAGTTTTCTACGAGACCTTTCAGTTGCAGTGCAGACAGAACAATCAAGTCAAAAAAGTCAAACTCAGTAACAAAAAATCTCGACAGTACTTAAAAAGTATTGAGATAAAAATAAAGTAAAATAACACTTTGGAGAATAACAATGCAGAGATACATGTATCAAACATAAAAAGATATTTCCCTTTGAGATTAAGCAGACAGATGATGGTTAAAGGCACAATATAAATATGCACACAGGACACGAACAAAACGACACACAAATACACATTCTTAACGGTCAAGCTGCATGTGTGTGAAAATCTTCTTCAGGCTCAGTTATTGTTCAGTCTTAATCTCACTCAGACCGGGAAGGTCCATCCTCTGCGCTCCTCGCCAGATACATAACAAAACAAACCCCACGAAATACAGTTAATGAGCAAAGTAGAAGTTTATTGCACTGTCATCCTTTATTTTTGTTTCCCTCCTATATGATTTAGAAAGACTTTGGGTTGTTGTGAGGCTGAGTGACGATAACTCAAAGTAACTGAGGAGGTGTGTAAAGCCATTTCTTGTTTACTTCTTTTTTTCCCCTTTATTATAATAATATTTGAGTCTTAGACTGCCTTCTGTAGCACTTTCTGATATTCACAGACAAAATTATGACTGCATCCAATTATTAATCATCTTCCTAATTAGTAATTTGATGCACATCATATCTACGACTCGAATAAGACCAACAGAGCCTCAAAAAGCCAAAAATATTCAGCTGCAAGTTTTCTGGTACTTTGAAAAACAATGAAAAAATACTTTTATGAAAGAAAATAAACAGAAAGAAAGAAAATCAACAAACAACAACGACGATGAAAGAAAAACAACACTCCAGAATATTTTATGCTTTCATCTGAAAGTCAGCAAGTTTCCAAGATTATAAGAATAACTGATGATCTCTGAAGAACAAAGTCTCATGATCGGGGACTTTGATTAATCCATGTGTGAGAAACTCAGCCATCAAGTTTACACATGAACCCTGGACTATGTCCTCCCTGCACACCAGGAAGTAATCTGCTTCAGACGCGTTCTCATTTGTGGGAATATGTTCGGTTTAAGTTTGTGTGCAGAAAGCAGAGCAAACAAAGCTTCTCCGTTCTCGTGTATTTGTTTTAGAGAGGCGCAGGTTATTGACCCCAATGGACCGAATCAGACAAGGTACCGCCTAAAACATTTCAGGGCTACGGCACATGTATGAAAGCGTCTGGTTTAGTCTCATGTGTCCCTGCTGGGTCGTCTCAGTAATCCAGCCATGGATGCTCATATTTTCCTACTCAAACACTCTGAAAACGTGGATCAGGCTGTGACTTGGTTACTTGGGTCATCGAAGAAATAAAAATGCTACATGATCTTCGGGTGTGTAACATTTCTCTAAAACCACAGATAGGCTCAGTTTTTCTTTAAATAGAAGGAAAGTGAAAAAAAGATTTCTACTTTGTGATTAGCTTATGAACAAAAAATAAACTCCCATTAATCGGGTGTTCACTTGTACTGGAACGATTTTGGAAAGACCAGACCAGCACACTTTAACCAGGCATCAACAGATCCATATCACAGTGAAATGAATATGATAGTGCGGACGTTTGAATCACGGTTTCGTTCTGGTTACAGATTTGTCACGCCACCTCTCTTCTGGGAATTCAAGGACACTTGGGACTGCGCTCTGAGGAGCCCAAAGGACACAAACAATGTTGATTATCATTGGCATAGGGTGGAAAAAATGTTTTTAAGTCCTTATATGACAAAACTTCAGCTTTCGCTTAGTGAACACGCTTCAGTTAAAGAAGCTCTTTACAGCCACAAGAGGAAAAAGGATAACTACACCAACGTCAGATATTTAAGTCTCACTAGGATGTAGTTCTACGTATGTAGTCCAGCCCTGGAATGTAACTGGAGGCTATTATAATATTTATTATTTATCATTTATTAAACTTTTATTACTTATTTTTTCAGTATTCTGTTAAGTCACATATTTGTTTTCTTGCCTTATAAAACATCAAATGAAGCCACGAGTCTGAAAACCAACCAAACAATGGGGAAAAATAATAATAAAATTGTGATCCTTCTGCCCAGTCATCCATGAAACTAATGATGCTCTGTGCATTTTTTTCCCACACTTATTACCACTTCCTGCAGTTTGCATCTCTTATCCTTAGCACACGCTCGGTGACCACGGATCACACACAGTGGAGAGGTCAGAACTGATGGTGCTGACTGATGGTGTGGTTTGGTCTTGTCATGATAGTCAGAGATTAATGGCCCCTGCCGCCCTCCATCACCGAGTACCTTTTGTTTAATAACGCTCTGGCTACATGAGAGGCAATACATAAAAGTGGGATTAATTGATACCTGATGACTGTCAGGAACATGATGAAAAAAAATAAAGGCAAAATGATGCTTTCAAGTCACCCCAGAAAGAGATTTTTCAAAATAAAAAGCTATAACAACCTCCACAGACAAAGCCACCAACAAACAACAACGTCTCTTTAGCCGTTTAAACTCAGTGAAAGTTGAGGGGTGATGTTCGCTGCAGGACATTTGGATGCTTATGTGAAAACAAAAGCCAAAAACCGTGAAGAAGCTGGATAATAGAAGTCATCCCTTCTGTGTCCAAATCAGTGCCAGTTTCAGCCGCAGTGAGCTTAGCTGCCGTAGAGGAGGGGGTGCTGGGCGAGAGGAACCTTACTTCTGATGACTGACGCGTCCAGTTTGTTTCTCGCAGGCGGCTCCGACCCAAAGTCCGCCTCAAAACATTCACCAACACACAGCGAGATGCAAGTCGTCGGACAGCGAGAGCAGATTTCTAACAGGTGAGTGTGGATTGTTGGGCTTGTGGAGAATTTTTCACACACACAGTTTCACTCCACAAGTCACCAGTACGACGACAACATTTTCCCTTTGAGTGCACAACATTCAACAGCATCCTCGTTACAAGAAGTCCAATTCCAGCGCTTGGTGAAGGGACACGAGGTCGCCGTGACTGGAGATCCGCCAGAAAGGCATGTTGTGCTGCAGAGGGAGGGAGACAAAAAATTAGGCACAAGAAAGCAGAGTGTGTAATTGTAAAGAGCAGAGTCTGACAAAGTGTTTTGTTCACATGAGACTTTATGTTTGTGGGTCTCTACATACGGCAATTTTATTTAGTTTTATTGTAGAAAAAGTGTTTTGTGGCCATAATTTATTTATTTTTTGGACCATGTCATCAGAGGGACTCCGTATTTCTCAGAGAGGATCTAGGATGAACCTGCTCTGGAGATTCAAGTCAGTCTAAACAGTAACTTCAGCAGGTGGAAAAATGGCTCATGTATCTTTTTTGTTTATTGGTTATAAACCATCTTCTTTCATGCCACACTGTAAATAACAGTTTAAGTCAATGTCGTCCAGGATCAGGTTCTCCTAGTAAACCCTGCCTTGTTTCTTTTTCCTGGTACATGGTCTCATGATCAGGAAGAAAAATGATAACAAATACCATGTGGACCGTGTACCTGCATCTTTTTTCCTAAAAATCTGAAATTCTGCCTTTCCACACAAAAACACAATCTAAGAATTTTCCCATTAAAATGGGTCAAAATCATAAAATGCTGCAGATCATCCAATTTGAAATGAAATAGCTTAAGGAAAAATAAGGCAAAAATTGAGTTTTACCTGTTTTGCTGCAAATTCCTCATCTCGGCCGTCACCTATCACCACATAAGTCACTTTTTTCCCAAAGCGAGAGACGATCCTCTCAAAGCAGCTCTCTTTCCCTACATGACAGGAAACCACAGGGAAAAGGAAAATAAAGAATCACATAAAGATATAAATAGATCATTTCTTTTTCTTTTTTTTTTCTAAACAGAGTAATCAGGTTTCATACGTACCTATTTTTGTGGCACTGTAGATGTTTTCGATGGGGAAGACGTCTCCCAGGCCGTAGAGCAGCACTTTGGCCAAAGCTGGAACCAGCTGAGTCGTGGTGACTAACACATTCATACACTTCCCCCTGTTGGTGGGTGTCACACACACACACACACACACACACACACACACACACACACACATACACACACACAGATTTATAACATTATCATTCAATTCAATTGTAAATCCAAATCACAGCAACAGCTGCCTCAAGGCGCTTTACATTGTAAGATAAAGACCCTACAATAACTCAGGGTTAAGGGTGAATCTCAAATATGCAAACAAAATATTTTAACAAGGAGTAACTAATCTACGACATACTACCTACGAGCTAAAACGATAACCTGAGGTGCTCAAACCTGGACTGGATGAGCAGCAGAGACTTGAGCGCAGTGCTGAGCCAGGAGTCTGTAACATTCTCGATCTCGGACTGAAGCCTCAACAGCAGCTCCCTCTTCATGGGATTCAACAGGCCTGGAAGACCAAAAGAAACAAAGCAGACGTCTATGCTTAGCCTTTGAGCCTCTTCACCGCAAGGTCTAAACTCCATTAGGAGCAACACAGAAATGCACTCCTTTTATAAAGTGTTTACAATGATCCACCTACTGTGGCTCAAACTCCAAAGTCTGAGTGCAGCTCAGCTCTTTAACAGTTTGCTGTTTATTTTGGCTGCTGCACTGAAACATTAATTTGTTTAACAAGAGCAGGAAAACAAAGAGCTTAAGTTCCAGTCTCTGCTGGTTTCTGGGAGCTGGGAAGAAAAGTCTGGTGTTTTAATGTGAGAATGGTTTTTCCTTTGTCTGAGCTTCTTTCACTTAAACCTTCAGAAGACGCTGCTTTGCAAACTCACCCCGACATTTCCTTTGTAACTATTGTAGATCTCTTTTAGCCGGCGGTAGCGAAGGCCAGCTTACGCATCCACTCCACCCCTCCCTGAACTCCTGTGGTGGTTCCTGATGCAGCTCCACCGCTGGGGCCATTAAATCCATCCGCCATGAAGTTGTAGTTGCTGAAGCAAAGAAAAAGCACCTGTGATCACTCAGAACCACACAAAGCATTTTGTAGTGGCTGGGTTAGTTAGCGGGGCAGCGTGTAACACACCTCAGGTCCTGTCCATTGTCATCAGAGGCCACATCCTCAACATGGACTTGATCACACTCCTTGAAGAAAACACAAGTAGAGGGATTCTTTTCCTCGTTTTGTTAGGAACTATTTAAATATGAAACTAAAACATGTATGACAAGTAATTGTGGGGCTTTTGAACACCTTCAACCTGTTAAAACTCAAGGAGGTGGAACCAGAAAAAACACTCACCAGTTACCTGATTATTATTCACATGTATAATAAGATGCCTTTTGATTGGTTGTAAGTTTAGAAGTGCTTATGTCAGGAAACAGCGCTGCATTTGTTTGTTTAATGCAGTTCAACCGGTTTTTGACAGTCAGCCTATTGTCTATCTGCCTTCTTCCATCTGACATGCAGCTCAGTGAGTTTGTAAAAAATAAAATTAAATAAAATCTGGAATTCTGGTTTGTACCAGCTGCTGTGAAGGAGCAAAAGCTGCTCGTCTCTCATATTCACTCCAGTCTAAACAAACTTCACTGTACCTCAAGGTCATTGAAGAAAAGATGGGTGTCTGCCAGCTCAAAGATCAGCTCCTCCATCTGTAAGCCCAAGTTCAACACAGTTGCCGGGTCCTGAACAAAAGAAAACAGACCCACAATAAGCATGTTACACAATTCAATGGGTCTAATTTTTTGCATTGTAAGCTCAAAGGTTTAATCTTTGGAAAAACCAACCTTGCCAAACTTCTGAGCGTAAGAGCCGGTGAGCAAAGAGTGGAATATAATGATGGTTTCATCCAGATCCCATAAAAAAATGCGCTGAAAATAACAAAAGAACAAGATTACCTGTTGGACTGCACTCCATATTACAGTGAACTTTTTCCTGCACCTCTAACTTTCCAAATTATATTTCAAAAAGCATGAAAAAAAAACCCATAAACATAACTTGGGTTTGGACTTGACACAGAAATAGTTCAGTTCCTTTAATGGTTAATTAATATATCTATCGTTGTAAAGATTTCACAAATGTCAAAACAAACTTACTGCTATTAATTATATCCACTATAGCTTAAGTAAATTAACTGGTTACCTCCAGGTCACTCTCAGCAGGTGGAGAGTTATCAGACTTCTTGCCCTTCCCTTTGGCTTTGCCCACTGAGTTCCTGCGGCCGACCTCGTCCTGATCTCGAGCTCCAGCGGGCACTGCCACAGCTGTAGGAAGAGCCGCGCAAACAGGCAGGTTTTCTGGTGGGGACGCATCTAAAACGAGACGAAGAACATGAGCGTGGCAGCCAGCATAAACAACAACCTTTGAATAACAGAGCAGCCAAAAGAAGATTCTCATTTTAGTTATTTAGATTTTCCACTTAAATTCTTTTTTAACTCCATAACACGTAATGGGATTAAAAAGGAGAATTGGCTGCAGACTTTTTCACTTGTTTACTGAGGTGCAGATCCAGAATATTAGCTGCTCTCTTCACACTTCAGTGTAACCTGGTCTAAAGCTGACAGTTTAATGTCTGATCCAACTACTTTAGATCTTAAATTTCTCATCTGCATCTCTGAAATGTCTGGAGCCGTTCAGGGCTGCAGTGGATATCTAAAAAGAGCTCCAGACAAAAAACAAAAAACAGAAGAGTTCTGCTATAAGTTCTGCTGTAGAACAAATTGCATCTTGAAAATGAAATTGGAGAACTGATAAAAAAATAAATTAAAATAAATTAAAGTATACTATACTTCATCCTAACTGTTCAACTAGTTTGTTAAATATTTCTACACAATAACACAAGTACCTTAACAGTGTGTGCATTATTTATTTAGTTATTTTTCAGGTTTTTATGTATGTAAAGTTAACTTAGAGAAAGACAGTGCCATGAGAAGTTTTTGTTTAAGTATTTTCACTGTGCTTTTTCCTGCTTTAAATGTAGGTACAGCAATGTGTGTTTATGTTACACAGCTATTTAACATGTGCTGTAGAACAAAGTGCTGACAGTTACTTAAGGTAAAGAAACCAAAGGCAGAAAAAAGGTAAAAGGCAAAAGATAACGAAAAGCCAAAAACCTCTAGGAGGCAGTCCAGCTGAGGCGGCCTCCTCTGATTTCACTGCTGAATATCCGGCGACGCCTGCACCGCCACCGTGCTCATCACTGTTAGGTAGCCCAGCAGGCACGTAGCTGGGAGGAAGAGTGTAGTACTGAGAGAACTGACTCTGCCCCAGAGAGTTATAGCTGCTAAAATCCTGGAGAGAAGTGAAACAACAAACAAACGTGATCAGCAGAATGATGGGAAAGGACTCCACGCAGGGCTGAGTAACAATACGCGGGAACAATCTCATCTTTTCAAGAAGTTCTAATATCACTGAACATAACACAAACTCAAGTTCAGTGTCAGACAGTAAGATGAACCCTCTGTGATCAAAACTTGATCCCAAAAGCATCCACTTCCTGTGGATTTCTGCCCTCACTCAAAGACAAAAATACTGAAGTAAGTTTGAGCTGAACTTTTGCTCACATTCCAAATGCTTTTAATATCCTTTTATAGATCACTACGTCTAGCATTCTAATCTCCTACCATAGCACAGAGTAAACATGTTGAGCACACACATGCAAGACTTCTGCATTTCTTGCTTGAGATTTGTGCCATATTAACACTTTGCTTGCATATATTCACAGCTTGAAAGGAATTTTTTCCTTTCAATTTTTGGTCATTTTATTGACAATTTTCCACTCCTACAGTGCACCGACTGCTCTTAAAAACACACACAAAGACAATTTTATTCTTTATCTTACTGGAGAATCACTCATTCTCACCTGATGGGCCACCGCCGAGGCGGTTGTAGTCGCAGCTGTAGCTGAAGGGATGTTGGAATACACACTGGATGTTGTGAAGCTTGAGCCTGGAGACAGAAACACTCGCATTAAAACAGATGCAAAGACTAAAAAATAAAAATAAAAATACTTCTACATGATGTTATAATGGCAAGAGAGGAAATCAAAGCTGTGCCACTGCAGGTTCTCCTTTACTGTGTTCTTCAGGTATTTGCAGACAGTGAGACAGAGTGAGATGGCAGCTTGCCTTGGCTGGGGTATGAGTAGTGCAGCTGGCCTGGCTGGGTTGAGGTATATGTGGAGCTGAAACTGAGAAACCCAGGCTGGCCACCAGAGGGCGCATCAGGCAGCCCTGTCTCTGTTTTTATGCCTGGCCACATAGCACCTGAAGATGAAAGAGAGCAATGGAAGCTGAAGATGAAAGAGGCAGCAGGGGAGAAAGTGGGTCACTGAAGATGCAGCAAAGTTAGTAAACCGGGTACTCCCGTCAAGATTTGTGTTTGTGTGTAAAAGCAGGGTTTAAAAGCAGACTGGTTCAGCGCCAAAGCACAGTGAGGCTTTAAAAGCAAAGTCATGAAGTGTGATGCTTGGATTTTAGAGAGCAGACTGTCCTTAAAAAGGGTCGTCCAAAAAGGGCAGGCACTAACCAAAAGGTGGGAGACCGTAGGTCTGGCCTGTTTGGGGGAAGGATGAGTACACAGTGGACTGGGCCAGAGGAGGAAACGCCACCTGACTGGTGTATGATGTTACTGCTGGGCTGAAAGAGAGAGAGGGAGAGAGAGAGAGAGAGAGAGAGAGAGAGAGAGAGAGAGAATGACTACCTATAACAAAAGTGAGTACACCTGCAGCAGGTGCATTATACAAAACAAAAGAGACAGGCTTTGTCTTGATGTAAGAAAGAAAAAAAAGAAAAAGAAAAAAAACACACACAAAGAAGTTGGATTTTTCATCACCACATTTACATACAAACACCTACTTTATCACTGTTACATTCGTAAAAGCACATTAGTAATCTAATCTGGTGGTCTGACAAACCTGCAACGTGGTGAGAGTAAAAGCTGCTGTACAAACAGAGAAAACTGCAGCCATCAATAAAAGTCTTCTTCGGAACATCTCAACAAAATTAAAATGAGGTCCAAACGTTGCAGGTAAAGTCAGGATGCCACAAATCGTGCACCAAGGTCACTGTGGTTAACTAAAACTACACTAAAAAATAAAACTAGATTTAAAAAAAAAAACATTTTAATTAACTAAAATAACTGAAACTACTGTTTTAGGAGTTGGTGAACCTGGAAAACTGACAACAATAAATAATAATTTTACCAAACTAAGATAATAGTTCAGTAAAATTTAGTTCAGTAAAACAAAACTTCCCTGATGAGACTTTGTATCAGTGAGACTGCGAGTCAACCACTTTCCAAAAATTCTGTGTTTTTATTCTAATACCTGTACTGATTTTTCTAAATTTAACCAAATAAAAATAAAACCTAATCAGAAAATACAAAACTATAATAACTGTCTCAAACAGATCTATACATTTCTCCCACAGTGATCTTCTGATAAGTTAATAACTCTGAGTGGAAACTGATTAGTGTGCTTTGTTTGAAAACTTATTGCATATGTGATTGAGAATGTTGCAATTTTCCCTCTACAAATCTAAAGTGATTCATAAAGTTTAATGTCTCACTTTCATGCAGCATACTCACTTGCTTCCCTGATAAACCTGTTGGGTGTATTCAGATGTGGCTGTGGCATCGGTGGCTGCAGAAAAAGAGACTATTTTAGCTACAATTGCACTTACAAGAGTAACATCACTGTGAATTGTTTCGAGCCGAGTCTGTTTCTGTTCGTACCAGAATGACCGTACGAGTTAATTGAGTCACCACATGGTTGAGATGCAGCCCCCCTCTCTGCGCTGGACTGCTCCTGTTCACCTGCGACCACACATGAAATGTTAATAAACTACAGCAACACCTTTGGACATTATGAGCCTTTGATTTTTAAACATATTCTACTGACCTGGATCAATTTGGGCTGTGGACAGGGCAGAATATGAGTTCTCCTGCTCTGATGAACCTAAAACAGCAGCTGGGCTCCCATCATCCCCCAAATTACTGAAAGAGCAGGAAAAATGTTATTGTAATTAAAGAGTAATTTAAAAAAGGTGAGCTCATAAAGTAGATACCAACCCCGACTCTTTCTTCAGTTCACCATCTACGTCAATCTTGGCCTTCTTTGCCTGCACATGTACAAAAATGCAGACACACAAGTCAGACAGCTCACACAATTTAAACAAAAAAGCAGAATACAGTCAGTTTTATTTATTTATGTAGTTTTAATTAAGAAAAAAAGGTGCATGGGTTGACATTTATCAGCCACTGTGATATCAGCAAGAATAGTAAATGACAACCTTCTGGGTAATAGAACAGTTCTTTACTGCACTGAAAACAAACAATATATAACATTAAACATAATGTATAACAAATTAGCATAAATAAAGTAGAATAAGTCAATAAAATAAAGGTAAACTAACAAAACAAAACTGCTCAGTTAGAGAGATTAGAGGGAAAGGGCTAAATTAAATAGAAATCTATAGTTTAAAAAAAATATAGGAGTCTAATATGTAAGTAAAATATAATAAAGGTAAAATAATTTTAATAAAACTCAAACTGAATGTTGAATATAGAACTCTAAAGAGTAAAACAGCTCACCACACTGACATGAGAAAACAGCTGTACACCGCTGTAAATAATTCTCGTGTATACACAGATTTGTAATACTTTAATAGACGTATTTTGCTGGTAGCAGATGAAGAATCTGCATATCATCAATTGTTTCAATTAACCATCAATTTTTTTAGACAGAGAGCAAAAGCCTTTTAATGTGCCACAAAAAAATGATACACTGTGAGAGGTTTTCCTGCATCAAAACAGGCCTTTGGTGGTGACCATGCAGGTAATCATGATTGGTCTATATACAGATAAGGCAAAAAAGTCTGTATAATCTAATTATCTTATCATATCATATCATATCATATCATATCATACCATAAGTATATATACTTTCTGATCATTTTATCAGAAAACTTGACTGAATTGAGTGATTAAGACCTTTAGAAAAAACAACAACAGTTAAACGGTGGGTATGCTTGGGTATAATGACATTTTCTTTGGCATCTCTCATAGAGATGAACACAAAAACAGAAAATAAGGATAAAGACTGACTGAAGCTGTCTCCTAAAATCCAACTTTGCATTGGCTAAGATAGAAAATGTGAACAGAAAATGAGATTCTATCTTAAATATCTGCATGAACTTTAAGCCACATCTTTGTTTTCATACACAAAAACAACAGTTACAGGAAATCAGTAAAGTTACTATGCAAATGACTCTATGCAGACTCACCGGCAGCTCCTGCGAGTCATCCATCTCTGCAGCGGAGCGGCCTGACATGTCTGCACACTCAGCCTACTCTCTGTACCTGGAGAGCCTGGCGGGACCCTGCTTCACACCACCACAGAAGCAAAGACAAACAGGCACAGAGTCAGTGGTGGGAGCATAGTCTTATATAGTACCCCATATGTGACTCCCCCCTCCCCTTGTCCCATAAAGTGAATCCCTCTCCTGCCCCTATCACGGTTCGATCAGTGGGAAGGCAGTGGCGATGAAGGAAGTGGGGCACCCTGCTCTAATCTCCAGCACGAGACTCGCAGGTGAGGCACGTGTGGCATTGACGCTCACCAACGTCCTCGCCACTCTGTTTTTACTGCAGGATTAAGGATGCGTGCCACCTTACATGCGAACTAACCTACATTCAACGAAAACATACCCTCTGGGAGCATTAGCTGCTCAGGTGCACGCTCTCATATCAATAGATGCCCCGGGGGGATAAGATCTAACCTCGTTTTGTCCACTGCTCACTTTAACGGGCCTCTGCCCACAGCTGGAGGGATGAGCATTTACTCAACTGACATAATGTAAAAGTGATCAGAGAAAATAGGTCAGTCTACAAATTAACACCACATCAATGTGTCAGGTAGGTGTTGTTCTTAGAAGTGTGATATTAAGTGGTTCATTAAAGAACATGCAGACTTGTGCGAGATTTAGATAAGTGAATTTAAAAAAAATATATGCCAATGTGACATTTTTAAAGTTAACTGAATTAAAACGAGAAAAAATATTTTGGAGGTCTCTCATTTAACCTGTAAATGTGGAGTATGAAGGTTAAGGGGATACCACAGCTCAAGGAAAATTAATTATTAATCTATTCATTTCTGTGATCTTTGAATTACCAAACATCTTTATTATATGAGTTTTCAGTCTAATGAATGCCTTCTGAAAAAACAAAAAGTTTACATCTTAATAGGACCCACTTAAACCAACAGATATAAATACTTATATAATGTAGCTGCAACATTAGTTAGTTAATTAATAATAAAATTATAATTGTAGTTGTTTATATGTAAAACCTGGAGTCAGCTTTTTAAATGGGAAGATCTGATTTAATTTTTAAAATAACAGAGTAAAAACTGAGTACCTTTGAGTTTGTTGTTTGCTGGTCAGACAAAACAAAACATTTAAAAAACTAAAGAAAAATAAAAAACAAAAAAGAGCTTTCTTTCTTATTTTACGTCCACTTGACAGAGAAAAGCAAAATAATTATTTGATTGTTTGATGGATTTAAAAAAAGTTATTGAAATGTATTATTCATGTTTACAGAGTCATCAGCCCATATTGTCTGTGAGGATAAAAGTCATCTGAGCATTTTTAACATTACTTGTGTATAATGGCAAAAATGTTCTGGGTTACAAGCAGTTACATTAAATACATATATGAGTGAGCCTTGTTGACCGCTATCAGTCTGTCAGCAAACAACATACTTATCTGGTAGCATTTTATCTGAGTCCAATTATGTTTTGGCTGACAGTTAAAAAACCTTTTTAAAGTATAATTTTATTACATTATGATGATGGTAATAAATAAAGGTAAAACAGAACATACAGGGATCAAACACTGGGCTAACTGTAAACATTGGTATCAAAACCACTGAATTCCATGTACTGCGTAGCTACGCGTAATAGACATTTTTTGGATAAGTAAATGAAATCCCACCAACAAAACTCTTAATAACATTTTGATAATGCAGCTAATTTTAATTTGGCACTGGGTGTGCCAAAATTAGTGAATTGCACTTCAGAATAGGGCTGTGCCAAGTACAATACTATAAGTATAGTATGAAGTAATATAACATAACATAATAAAATGATTAAAATATACAAGGCTAGACAGTACTAGGAAAGTTAAAAATTCAATTAAATTTAAAAAAATATTTACTACTGAACCACAAATTTGCTATTGAAAAGCTTCACATGCCTTCTGCTAGCTGCAGACAAGCGATCTTCCAGGAATTTTCAGGAGATCTGACTGGTCAGTAGGTGGTGATTTCATGCATGCTACAGAGCAAGTTAGGTTTGCAGCACATGTTACCATGGCAATATAAGATGTAAACTGCCTTCCTAGTACAGAAAAACTAATGGTTAACCCTGAAGTTACCTGGATAAGCCCAAATCCTGCTTCATAAAACAGGCTTCTGATGGCGTCCTTTCAATTGCTGTGGTTTGTTTTATTTAAAAAGGCCAGGCCATATATTAATATGAATATTCTATGAATACGAATAAGAAAAACACGTAAAGGAAGTGTACAAAGTACACAAAAAAGTAATAAAGCACTAAAAAAAACCCACATATGCAGAGACAAATAACAGAATGACAAAACCATTACTACAAATTTTAAAACCCTTACTACATATTTTTAATATATACATTTAAATGACTAAAGCAATATGTGGTTAACACGGATTTATTATTACTAATTCACAACTCCCTCCTTACTAATAATTACTAATAACTGGTATCGCTCCTTAAAAATGTCATATAGGTGTACTGATTGGCGTGTGCAGGCTGCAAATCATGTGTGGACTGTGATTATTAAATGCGTTTGCTCTAGTGCACATGCTACCATCGTTGTTTGTCCTGTATGTTATTCTAGCAGTAATCCTGGAACGACAGATTACATCTAGTCATGCGAAAAGTTCCCATCCATGACATCTCCAAATGCTAACAGACTACCGTTAGGTTAGCTGAATTTAGCACCCGGGAACAGTTTACTGTGAAGGTGAAGCCAGACATCGGTCTACTTCCTGGAGACCAGTAACTCGTCAGTTCTATCCGGGGACAACCAAAACATTAATTCGCAAAACATACTAACTCAGACGTGACTAAATAATTTAAAGTGACTGGCACAAACTAATAAAAGAAACAAACAGACCCAAGTGAAAAGCACGAACTCACCAGCATTTAGACTACACCGGAACGCTAGCGTCCCAACGTTAGCAGACAACGTCGATTATCACTTATTCTTTAGTGGCAACTTAATTACGGTGAATTTTGCCATCAGCTGTTCAATTTGCATGCACTGCAGTCTTCCCAACCCTATACACTGGGGAATTAATCACTAGCTGTACTTGTTTTCCCCCGGGCATAAAGTTTCCCGTTCCAGAGATTAGTCGGGACCAGCAGCCATTGGAGTGGTTACTGAAATGGCAGCGTGTGAAAGCATCTCACTTCTGCTGCATTCAGCTGCAAAGCTGATTGCAAAACAAACACCCGAAACACAACAAAAGCATCGAGACACGTCTTACCATTGAAGGAGTGATGGAGGAACGCTTTTAATTAAGCGCTTTTGGTTGAAACCACCATATGAAGCTTTGTCTGTTGTTAGGGAGCACTATTTTGCAGGAAGTGGTCGTTGCGGACTGTTCTGCGCATGTGCGAAGGGCCGATTCACAGACGAGAGCATCGTACAGACACAGGTGAGAGTAAAATGCAAACAGCTGATATTTGAACAGGTGAGCATGCTTTGAATGTGTCCAGTTTTACCTCGGGGTTTGTTTTATCGCATGAAAGCTCGTTTATATCAAACAAATTGTTAAAAAATGGTACAGTAAGTTCAGACTTTACTGATTTAAACTAGATCAGTCTAAGATTTAAAGTTCATTTTCAGCCTTACTGTGCCGTTCAAAGTACTGGACACAATAGTAGCACATAAAAAAATTAACAGTATATGAGCAATAATTCTATTATAATCAGCAATTATTTTAAAATCTAAGACAATCTAAATGTTGAAAGATTTTTAAAACAGTAGACCATCCATCCATCCATCTTCTTCCGCTTATCCAGGGCCGGGTCGTAGGGGCAGCAGCCTAAGCAGAGAAGCCCAGACCTTACAGTAGTGTTCTAGTTTATCTATTTTCTCATTAAAATGTCTTTATTTTATTTTATTTCATGTTTAGTTGCCACCTGCACATTTTTTAAAATCCTTTTTAATGTCTTCTCATACCTCAAGTAACCAACTGAACAATGAAAAGCACTGTTAGTTGCCTTAGAGTGGAAATATATATGACTATGCACTTAAGAGTGAGTGAACAGTATATAATTGTGTAATGTGATCTGTAGTGAGAGTAGTTAGCAGGTGGAAGAGAGTCTGGAGAGAAGAGGAATGAAAGGAGAGGGAAAGCTCAGGTTGAGAGGTTTGGAGACAGGTTCGGTTGAGACGGACATGTGCAGAGGAGGGAAAGTGGATACGCTGAACATGGAGCTCCAGGCACCTCAGAGGAGGAGGTGGTGAGGGAGGGGAGCAGCCGAAAGAAGAAGTCTATTTTTCTCTCATTTCTGGCCATCTGATCAATCTGAGTCTTTTCTCTTCTTGAGGAAATTATGCCCCTCATTTAAAAACTGATTAGAAAGCCTGGAAATACTTTTGTCACAATTCTTGTGATTCTCCTTTGGGAAAAGGCTAAAAGCGCTCAGGTGGAAAGGTTAAACTCAACCCGTGACCCCATGGCTCAGGGTAAATAAAAAGGTGTGTCTGGCCAGCTGCTGACCTGTTTAGCCATTGATGGTGTTTCCAACGATCAATTTGCCTGTGAAGCAAACTGGAGGAAATGGGGCTTGAGTATTTTTCCTTCATCAGAACACCTGCTGACATAGTGAAATGTGAGGAAGAGATACCTGTTCACCTGCTGCTATCCACAACCTGTTTATATCATCACAGCACAACTGAATTAAAAAGGAGCTAAAGTAAAAACTGTCAGTATGTAGAAAAAATATTCATTTAGCTTCCACAATTTCATAATAATAAAATATAAATACATCTGGAAGATTTGCTGTAAACTTTAACCTCTGTCTTTCTAGCAAAGATACCTGCAGCGTGCAATCATTTGCAAGCTTCACTTAATAATTACTTTGTAGATTTAGGTCATTAATACAAACAAAAATATCAGCAGACGAGACTCAGATTTAGAGACTTTATTTGCCATTTCTGACACAGATTACACTTCAGTTTTTTTCAGTTGATCATGTAAATAGTCTTGTTTGTACAGTAGCAGTGGCATGAAAATAAATATACATAAAAAATACAAAACAGAAACTTAATGCTTCCAAATATGGAAGAAAATGATCTAGAACTGTGTGCTGCCTTGTTTTTTAGTATTATTATTTTCAGCAGGCTTTAAAATTCTTTCCTGGGGATGGAGAAACCTGAAATATGGAGATTTAAAAATGGAGTAAAGATATCATGAGTAATCCGTGCTCAAGTGACAAGCCTCTCTTAATAATGACTATCAGAGCATAAAGTTGCCTTACACTTTTGATAAAAAGAGATAAAATATTTAATTATTCTTTCCGTGTTAACAATATTTTATTGCACTTTCCAGAACCATCTTACGCAGGAGGCCCGAGGCTCAACAACGCCAGTGCCTACTCCACCCAGCGGGTTCCTCACCATTAAGCTTTTTTCTTTTAAAGATATCTTTCTTGAAAAAAGGGACGAACGGGTTTAGGGGCAAGAGATATGTACATACGTTATACACGGATCAGGCCGCCTTGGACAGGCACAAGACATTCACAGTTCTTCTCTACATGATGCATAAATACACAGACATTTGTGATCATAGACTGTAGAGTTTGTCTGGAGTGTTTGCAATAAAACAGCAATCACTTTTAAGTTAAAATAGGATTGATATACAGTATCCATGTGCTATCATTGATGTGGGGCTGTTATTGCTGGTTGAACTCTTCCTTAGTCCTTTGTAAAGTTTGCAAACAGCAGATATAAACTAATGTGGTCGCCAGATGAAGATGACAAGGAATTGAAAACCCAAAAATAAATTATATTGCTATGGATGAAATAAATCTACTTGGATATTTTGATACGCTAATCGACATTTAGAAATTTATAATCTAGTAAACAGTGAATGTTTGTGGTTAATAAAATATATGTATCTTCTTTTCTTTTCCTACACAGTACAATAAAAGTTCAGTTCATGAGGACAAACGGGTCAAAAATAAAGTCTTAATGAGTCTGTTTGGTCCAAGAATTACTAGCAGGTGCGTAATATCGAGATACTGTCGTTTCTTTTTTGTTCAGAGCAAAGATATGAAGCTAAATAAGAGATATACAGCTGTCTAATCCAAAGTTGCTGATGCTTCAAGCAAAATAAGCTTCACTTTTCGTGACCCTTGTTTCCTCGAGTGCAATTGAGCATTCACATGAAGACAAAACACAGTGTGAACATTAAGAAAAACACAGAGCTTGGACAAATGTAGAAATGAAATGAAGGCATCACCTTTAAACGGCTAGCGTTCTCGTCAAAAGTCCAAACAAAAGAAACTGCCTCGATGTTTTTGTTTTTTTCGATAAAGCTGGCTCTGCTGTTGCCGTCCAAACTGCCTTTGAACTTCAGGCACTTCTCTTCATGTCACTTCACCGGAGCCATCAGAGATGTTTTAGGGCCACGACGTGCATCCATACTTGGCACATATGTATTGCAGTTTGATGGTTGAGGCAGAAGTCTGTAGGGCCGGCGGTGTTGTAACATGAGAGTCCTCCATCTGTACACTGGTCATGCACAAGCTAACTCAAGATCTGACCCTCATCCCTCAGCGTTCTTGTCAGTTAGATCCTCTTATAACGTCCTCCTAGACAAGCCGCTCCAGTTTGGTCCATGTGTCAAAGCAACACTCAGTCTGGAGCTTTTGTCCTGCTTCCTGTTCATTCTCAGGACAGACGGGAAGAAATGTTGGCGATCACATGAAGGAGAGTTCGGCCGGAGGCCCGTAAGAGAAGCCGGGAAAGGCTCCGGCTGCTTCCTTGACGCTGCTGGTCACAGTCAGCGTGTCTGTGCAAAGAGAGGAGGACACTGGCAGGTGGGTGAACTCGGGGTCAAAGTGTCGCAGGTCTGTGGGACCAGACTGTAAAACAAAGATGGGGAAGATGTTAGAAAAATTGCATGTATAATAATGAATTTGCCTCTGATATCAGGGTGTTTCATGGCATAAGCACAATGTCCACATTCACTAGATCTATGAGTTTCATTCTATTTCTGACTATTTCATTAACAAAAAGGCTTTGGATTTCTAGCAGATTTCAATAAAGCAGATGTAATAATATTGTAAATATTGTGTAACTGTTCTTTTTATATGCTTTTGTACAGTTATGGTTAAAGCCTCTCATGCACTTCCAATTAATATTGCATTAACATCATATTAATGTAGTTCGCTATAATCGTGAAGTGAAACATGAAAGTGATACTGTGATAGCCGTGTTCTGGGACAACAAATCGTTCTGATTAAATTATAATGAGTAATACATACCACTGATGGAACAAATGGAGGTATGATCTTCTTGGCCATCAGGTCCTCCCAGTTGATTGGAGAGAAGAACGAATGGTACTTCAGTTCAAGCTGAAGGGAAAAAGAGAAACTGGATTAGCACAGTGATGGAAAACAAGTGTCACGATCTGTTACAGTTAGCCATTCACAAACTTGAGAGGTCTGTGGCACATTTCATTATGTGAAAATCCTTTTTGGACCACCCAAAACTTTAATCACAGCTTCGATCATCACGCAAGCCTAAGATCAAGTATTTCCTTGTTTTTCTTCTTTCTTTGTTTAATTTTGGATGAGTTCAGGTTCAAAAGTAGGTCAGAAAATTAGCAATGATTGTGTAATTATTTTAATTCCAACCCTTTGTTTGACTTGGTCTATTTCTTTCAAAAATACAAACCCTTAACTGCAACTTTATACTAAATTATACTGTTGAAGATTAATGGTTTTAATTTACGGCAGGTGACTTCTTGCAGCCCAGTTGCAGTACTTGCAAAGGCCACTAGGGGACTGCAGCCCACATTCTGGGAATCAGGGCTCTATGCCATGTGTGCACTTACAAAGTCATCCTTTCCTCCCAGCCTCTTGGTGCGGTCCTTCTGCAAAAGCCCCTCGAGCAGGTCCCTGCCTGCATTCGACACGTTGGGCTTGAGCACCGGAGCCTTGTGCAGGATGTTATTGTACATCTCAGCCGTGTTGCGACTGTAGAATGGGGGCTGTTTCAAAGAAAAGAAAGGAGTTGTGTTAATCTTGTATAAACAATCAGGAGATTTAAAAAGGCATAAAGTCACCAGTTTTCACTTACAAGTCCATAGAGCATTTCATAGAGCACCGATCCCAGGCACCACCAGTCGACAGTGCGGTCATACGCCTGCTTCTGGAGAACCTCAGGAGCCAAATACTGAGAGAAAAACAGAGAGAAAACATGAATGCATGAAGTCCAACATTATTCCTCAGAAGTCTTGCTGAGTTCATACGGATTATGAACAAATGTCTAAAGATGTATCTTGTACCTCAGGCGTCCCGCAGAAGGTTGTCGTGGTACCGTTGGGGTCAAGGCCTTCTTTGCAGAGGCCAAAGTCTGTTAGGACAATGTGGCCCTGTGAGTCTAGCAGGATGTTCTCTGGCTTCAGGTCCCTGTCAAAAACAAGACAAAGAAATTGTTACTCTAAATGCATCAGGGCAAAGGTTTACAGATGTCCACTAGGGGGAGCTGTGGCATCACTCTTTACCTGTACACTATGTGCAGAGAGTGGAGGTAGCCAAGTGCGCTTGCAATTTCAGCAGCGTAGAACCTGGCTCTGGGCTCCAGGAAGATTCTCTCTCTCTGGAGATGGTAGAACAGCTGGAGTAGAAAAAAAGCAAACATCTGTCAGCATCTGTTTCAAACAAGGTTATATATTCTGTCCTCATTCTGCCAGACTGTGGCTTACCTCTCCACCGTTGACGTAGTCCAGCACAAAGTACAGCTTGTCAGTAGTCTGGAAGGAGTAGTGCAGCCCCACCAGGAAGGGATGCTTGATGTTCTTCATCAGCACACTGCGCTCAGCCATGATATGCTTTTGCTGGAGGAGAGAAGATGGATTATAACATGCTGTTTTCATTGCATTTCACATTACCAGCAGAGAGAAAATAGATAGAGGCGGGGTCCTACCTCTTTCTTCTTCATGATGATTTTCTTCTGTAACACTTTGACAGCGTAGTACTTGGTGGACTCCTTGTGCCGAGCCAGTAAAACCTGTTTGCCATCAAACATTTGCATTAGTAATGTAGTCGCAGAGATGACCTATAAGTGTGCAGGAGAGCAGTTACATAAAAGGCTGCACGCAAGGACAGACTCACCTTTCCAAAGCTGCCTTTTCCAATGATTTTAAGGTAGTCAAAATCACAGGGCTTGATCCTAAAGAAGAGAAAAAGATAGAAAATTTCATTTATAATTTGTTTTCATTTATGTTTGTCAAAATTGTGGCATAGAGATTTCTTTGAAGTATACTTACTGAGTGTCCTCAGCCAGTGAACTTTGAGAATTTAGGCACATCTGAAAGAGACAACACGGGGAAGATCACAACGGTGCCACATTTTACAGATAAAATGAGTCAGACTGTGATGGAAGTAAACAGTTTCTGCTTACATCACTATCAGGAAGTTCATTTTCGACCTCCTCGTTCTGATTCTCATCAATCTTCAGGAAGTTGTTAACTTCGACACTGAAAACAGAGAACAAAGACTCATTCATACGGAGGATTTTGACTTCACCTGTTTTTTGTTCAGCACAGATGATTGGATTTGAGATTTCTTAAGAGGTTTCTGAAACTGAGAAGCTGAATGGATGTCCTCTGCGTGGGTGCGACTCCAATGACTGTCTGAAACTTCCAGACAGGTCAAGTTCACCAAGGCTTGTCAAAGCTCAGCCTGTCTGAGAAAACCTTAAGCTGCTGATCCGCAAAGACAGGGTTCAGCCTGCTCTGCAGGACTCAGGGGTCCAGCTCAGATGCCCCCCTGGAGCATGTGGAGAGGTCAGATGCAACACCTGGGTTTTTTTTGTCTTTTTCCCACCCCACCCCACTCTGACCTGTGTCACGGGCCAAGCCATGTATCATGTAATAATTGAATTACAGGTTTATCCTTGTCAAGGGAACACATGGGATTTGCTTGAGAGGTGATTATGCAGTGGTGAGATTGTTAGCAAGCCTGTCATGAAAGAACTATTCTTAACCTGGCTTCTTGGACCCAGATTATGCTTTTAACAGAATGTCCTGCTAAACCCAGGTGGCTGATTGGATTGGTTGGGACCTGTGCACACTAATCATGAATGGGATAGCAGTCAGAAATAAACACTAGAAGCTCTGAAATCCAGGAAGTAACTGGAGCCAAGAGAGATGCTCTTTGTGCCCTCACTTAAAGGTCAATTTTCCAATCCAAAATCTTACACTTCCAACCATCTCTATTTTTATTTTTTTTTATTTGTAAATATGAATACTCACTGTTGGCAGATATGTGGAGTAGACACCAGCTTCTGGATGAAGTCATTCAGACCCATTTTTCTCTCCTTGATGAAAGCTGCAGAAAAAGAGGGAACCCCTTTATGTTAGTATGACACAAACAATCAAACACACACAGGCTGAATCGTGATCCAAACACTTCTCTCTAATTAGAGAGAAAAAAAAATCTGTGTTTGAGTCCTAATCCGCAATTTGTGAGTTTTAAATGTCGCATTTCCAGTGTAGGCTTGCGTGTAGTGTGTATAGACCTCTTATGCCGAGGGCTTATAGGTTATGCAACCACTTGGGTCATTCATTCAGATACCAACAGTGGCAGCCAACAAAGCATTTTCCATCACAAATCCTTATTACAACACAAATAACCCGATTTGACATATTTATTCAGATTTCCACACGGCTATCGTCTATGTCCAGGTTTGAATTTTCTACCATTTAAATGCAGAACAAAATAAATAAAAACACTCTTTGTAATTTGTTTATTTATTTATATCTGATTTTTTTTTACTAAAAATAATTTAAAAGACAGGTCTAATTTGTTGTAATTTACAGCTTGATTTAGTGATGAATATTCGGGTAGCGTTGTAAATAAAAGTGTAATTTTTTTAGGCTCACCAGTGAGAACGGCTACAATTCCCCTCATTTTGCAGTAAGTTAGATCACATCCAGCTTCAGTCACGGCCATGTTCAGCGATAAATAAATATCCAAAAGTTCAAAAATATGAAGCAAAAAGATGCAGTGATATTTCCTCTGTGGTCCTGGTCCTCTAACCGTTAGCTATCGTTGGTTTTTTATGTGGTATCAAACGCGCAGACTGAACTCCAATCGTCCGCGCTCCGCTCTGAACTGCCGCCGCTCGAGCCAGCCAATGTAGCTTATAGGGGGACCACGTGGTATCAGGAGGTGACGCCCCGTTTTCGTCACCGTCGTATCCACGGCAACAGTCTCGTGACGTCACGGGATTCCGCTGCAGCCATATTCTGCCTGCAGGAGGCGAGGTGGGGGAATGACGAGAGAGCTCACCGCATAGGACGAGGAGGAAGAGGAGGAGGTGGGTGAAAGCACCCCCTACCACACTCCCACCACCAGCACCTCCTCCTCCACTCCACTCCCCCCCCTCCTTGTTTTCTCTCAATGGAAAATCTCCAAACTGGCTGTTAGCACCACAGGCACAAAAGGGATTATCGCCAGTTATTATGGAGAAGGAGAGGAAGAAGTGCAATCCCAGGAATGGTCTTGTTAAATCATGTGGCAGCAGCTCCCGTTTTTTCCCCCTGCTGCAACGCTTTCATCTTCTGAGGGTATGCAGAAATGTATGTCACGACTGCTGCATTTCACCCTCAGCCTGCAACAGCTGCAGTGCCTGATCCCAATAACCCACAAAAAGGTCATAAAGCCATAAAGTGCACAGGGAAAAAAAGGAGGAAAAATACTGCATGCTCTGCAGACATTCCTCTATTTAAAGCAAAGAAGTTTCCAGAAATCTCCCTGCCTCTTCGTTCTAAGTAATTCACTCCAAGTAAAAAGCGTAGCCACGACCTTGCGCACGGCACACACACAAGGTTAGGGTTATGCAGGTGACTTAGCACGATAATTATATAAATTCAGAGAAATAACATTTGACATCATGCTCATCTGAGCTTACGCAGTGATGGGTCCAGCTGTCACAGATGTGGTCCACTAACCCTGTTATATAAGTTACATAACCGTGCCATAATGCAGATGGGTGTACACTGCCCAGCAAGGAAGGTGAGTGCATGCAAATGTTCCAGGAAGTGTTGACATTAATAGGTATCTGCTGATTCAAAGTGTTATTTAATCTCTCACTGAATGATAGCAATGATGTTGCAGTGCAAAACAGCATTTATTCAAACGCATATGAGAGGCACTTCTTTCTAGCCCCTCTGCATTTATTCATCACCATACTTATTTCACAGAGTAACTGATTCATATTTTGCATAGAAAATATGCTTTGCAGCTGATATTCAAGCCACTGTGACCATTTTACTGGATTTTCAAGAAAAAATATTCTTTAAAAAGCATATTTTTTCTCAGTTTCTCGGGTTTATACAAGAATATTCAATACAGGAAAGTACTAGCAGTGGTGTGATGACCAGAGACCACAGAAAAAAAGATTCAGAAGCTCATAAGAAAAATAACTTGGGTTAAACATTTCTCAACTTTGAGGTAAGTGACTGAAGAGACTACCAATGGAACTGAAGGATACCATTTAATATTATAATAGAACAATATTATTCATAAGTACACTCTTATGACTTGACATACTATTTAGGAGGTTGGGTAGGAGCAAGGTGCTGCTAATCAATGGATCATCATCTAGTTTGAGCAATTTTTTTATTTTGGTGGTTTTGAGTTTCAGGCATCCTAACACAATGCCACAATCGTCCCAGGAGAGGGAAGTCTCAGCAAATTCACCCCAAGGTCAGACTGTGCAATGCTCAGAGAAATTGTAGGGAAAAACAAGTCCTCAGTTAACATGTTAAATGTCAAAGTTCTTCACAGCACAATTAGAAAAAGACTGAACAAGTGTGGCTTGTTTGGAAGGGTTGCCGGGAGAACATCTCTCGAGGAAGAACATGGCAGCAGGGCTTACGTTTGCAAAGCTGCATCTGAATGAGACTTTCAGAACAATGTCCTTTGGTCAGACAAGATCAAAGTGGAGATGTAAGGCACTAATGCACAGAACCATATTTGGTGAAAACAAAACACCTCATACAAGCTGTGGAGTATGGCGGTGGAGGGGTGATGATTTGGACTTGTTTTAAAGCCACAGGACTTGGGAACCTTCCATTCATCCAGTTGACCACAAACTCCTTGGAATACCAAAGTATTCTTGAGGCCATCTGTCTGTCAATTGAAACACGGATGAAATTGGATGATGCAACTAGACAATGGTCCTAAGCACAGCAGAAAATCAAAACAAAATTATTGAAAAAGAAAAGACTCAACGTGATGCAATGATCCCGTCAAAGTCCAGACCTGAATCTGACTGAAGTGCTGCAGTGGGAGCTGTGCATAAATGAATGCCTGCTGACCTCAATGAGCTGAAGTAGAGTGGGCTAAAATTTCTCCACAACAATGTGAGAGACTGATAAAGTCATACAGAAAAATGCAAATGTGCACTGTAGCTCCGGGCTTCGAATGGAAATGCATAGCTGAGGCGGACATTAAACGTTGTTGTTTTTAACCTGCCACTGCAAAGTCTGTGTGACGTCCGATTGCACCCATGTGAGAGTAAAGAGCGTAATTGTGCAGTGAATTCACAGTATGTGAGTGGGTGTAATGTGTGCAGGAAGCCCCTAACTAAACCGCACTGAGTATTTTCAGTACTGTGAACGTGTCTGATGAGGTCATCTCCTGTTGTGTTCATGTGTAAAAATGACTTTACTTCTACTTGAGTGACATTTCTAATGTGAGGAGTAGTTTACACTCTGGTACTGATTAACACCACAAGATGTAAGTCATCATCGACGGTAGTCAAGCATGCGAACCTTGGATCCAATCAGAATATAATTCGTGGCTTTTGAACTAATCATTGCTGTTAACACCAAAAACATCCCTTTCTCTTACCAAATGAAATAACCCTGAGATGTGTTAGCTCTCACAGGTTAATCTGCAAATTAGTATTTATTAGAAAATACTGATTAAGTATCCTTTTTCAATTTCCTGCAGTCCAAGTGGACCATTTGGGTTTTTTATTATCAAAAAAATAACAAACTAAACCATCAAGCTTTCAGTTTTGAACAGCATATTCACAGAAAATTGACTAAAACTATGATTTTATGATCAGAATTTAAAATTTTCTGTTGAATAACTGTTCACTTTTTAGGCTGCTGGCCAGATTCTTGTACTTCACTTTAAGACTGTAAGCGCTTACTTCCCCTCAGCTGTGATAAACATCTGTTTCGGTAAGATTAGGATTCATTCAGCTGAGATGTGTCAGTGGGAAACTCCTCTGTTTATGTCCCTTTTGACAATGTGACAGTCATGCACCATTTAAAGGAAGTGAGACTCCACAGGACCAGTTCATGTATTAAGAGAAAAGGGAAGTGGGGTGCTTTATTTGAAGGGGCCCAAATAGAAAGTAGCTCAGAGCCAGCTGGCAGTATGACAGATCAAACCCTGGATGGCTACCTAAGCAAACACACACAGCTCAGCTTCGGTTCTGTTTACACACAGAAACACAGTGGATCCGATTACGGGACACCAACACCTCTCCCTGGCTTGGAATGATGGGGTTCCCCTCCCCTCGTGTAGACTTTCTGTGAATTATTCAAGTATATTATTTCATCATCTCTCTGCAAGGATTCATATGACTGAGTTTCTTTCTGTCTCTCCACCAGCGTCGCCTTCTGTCACATGACAGATTAATCAGGTTTTATTTAGCACTTTCACACAGGCTGCCCTGCTTTCCATCACTCTGTCCAATCGTGTGATTGATGCTGAGCAGACGGGCAAAATTTCCACTCGCTGACAAGCAGTCGTGTGAGACACCTGCCAGCCGTTCCACTAAAAGGCTTTCCAGCTCTCACGGGGTGGCATTGACGATAACTTCCCAGCCTCAGCGTGGTACTGCTTTTGTCACCCCTGAGGATGCCAAGTTGGCTTGTGCGCTGCATCAAACACCTGCCCCAGTTTGAGCCTCACATGGGACAAAATGAAACCAGATCTTTAGGGTAGAGGCCGAGTAGTAACTGAAACTCATTTAAAGTTACTCGAACGAAGGTAACTAAATAAAACATGACTTCGAGCATAACCTTATTGAACTTCATTCTTAGTGCTTCGCAAAGAGATAAGAAGTGTAATATCTTAAAGGTGCTGCATGTGAGAAAGTTATTTTGAGTGCGATAACCATTCAGGCCCGTATCTGGTGTGGTGCTCCTCTGTGTCATTCAGCTGACTTTCCAGAGATCAGGGCTGGAAGGTTAATTGAGTTTTAACTTAATTTGATGATTTTCACTTCCAGAAAACCACAAATAATGGAGGTAATTCATACGCTCCGTTTCCAGTTATAAGTCTGCAAAATCCTTCCTGCCCCACAAATCTGTATGTTCTCATTCCCAGCCCAACCCTCCCTCTCTCTCACTTTGTCACTCTCTCTTACTGGCACCTACCTGACCTCTGAGCCACCACTGATTCTCGGTGAGGCCTAGGTTGGTGCTGGCCATCCACCCGTCATCTTCTATCAAAAAATGTTGTCTAATTGTGTTTGAGTTTGTGGTCCTTGCTGATGAAATTGTGATAAGATAAATATTCTTTTGCATTTTCTTAGTTTTTTCTCCTATTGTAAACAGTGGTGCACTTTTGCCCCGCCTCTAAAAGCTCATAATCACTGTTTAGTTTAGTTGCAGCCAAGAAGACTAAAAGAGAGCCTTCAGTCAATAAGATCATGAGGAATGAAAACTCAAGCTTTCTGTAGCTGAAGGATTATAATGGTTGCCTTTGTCTCCGCATTGCTCAAGCGCTCCAGTGCACTTGCAGAGGCTATCATACAGGTCACACAAGACACAAAGTTTGGTGTTGCCAAGGAGACCTATTCACCTCCATCTACAGACTTCCCATGTTGATAGTAGGTCAGCAGGGATGGGCTATTGTTCTTGCAAAATGGACTTTACAGTCAAAAACCCTCCTTAGAACTAAGAAGACATTGTTGAGTTCCTTAAATGCACGAAAAGACTTTTAAGTTCATATCCAATTGTGTTGAATAATCTGGATCACAGTATTTTAGCTTGTGCTGAGGTCTCAAAATAAAGTACTTGCAAACAGCTTCTGTAAAGTTAAATATGTTCAGTTTAAACGTCTCAGAAAATCAAAGGAGGTGTGAATATCGATGAGTTCAGGGGACACAGTTAGTCCAGTTATTTCAGAAATAAGAGCAGGACTGTAAGAACTGAAGTCGAACCAAGCTAAAAAGTTAGAAATTTGACATTAGATGAGAGCTTCATGGAGTTTTATGGATAAAGGAGAAACTGTGTGTAGTTTTCTGTATGCTGACAGATGAGTAGTTAAAATAATCAAAAAGGAAGTGAACCCGAGACAGGCTTGGAGTTCGAGATGCTAATAGAACAAAGGGTAATTCAGAGAGTCGTTGTTTCACTCTCACAGTTACATCTGACTCACAATTCAAGACCTCAGAGCTTCTAAACTAAATAAATCTTTGTGAGTGCTCTTTCTGAGCATATTTTCATGTCCTTTAAAGAAGATTTAAACCACCAAAAAACATTGGATATTTTCCATCCACATGTAAATTGCAGTACATTTAAGCCTCGAAATTGGGAACATTTTCTTGTTTTCTTATTTTTCTACGATTGTGAATAAATCTCTGAATTTTTGAAATGTTGCCTGAGCCAAACAAGCAAACAAACATCAATCAGTCCAGAAAATCATTAAAAATATATTTCAGTGCTTCAAATATAATAGTAATGTTCAACCTGGACTCTCGACTGGCTGCTTACTACCAGTGTAGTGGGTAGGAGGCAGCAGAAGGTGGATGAATGAGTCATAGAGGCAAGCAGGTCCTTGGTGACCACCCATAGGGCTGGCAGGAAGGCTAATGAGGATGGAGAACCCAAATTACAATCGCTGACCAGCTCTGAGGAGCAATCATGGCCTTGTGTTATTCACACCCACGCAGTCATGGCAGCCTTGGCACTCAGTTGAAAACAGATCTCTGCTTAAATCTCCTCTATCTCCTCCTCCAGTTCCTCTTTTCTGTTTTAATGTGTCATCTGCATCATTCTGGCACCTAGTATTACTCATACAGAGACCCGCAGAGAGGCAGACCGGAGGTGGCGGTCGAGCCCGACTGCGTCGCAGAGCAGCCCCCAGGCCCCTGCGAGTGGGAGCAGATTTTGGCTGATGAATCCGGAGTTAGAATTACTCGCTCTTTGTTTCGCGTTTGAATTCCCGGGCAGTAGATGAGAAGTGTTTTTTATTTTTCTACCCTCCATGGGGGATTAGATGGCTGCTCATGCGCCTGCTTCATCAGTTAAAAAAGAGAAATGTTTGCTCTCTTTTGCGATGACTCAGACACACAAACTGTTCCATAATACATTACTTTAATTTGCTGCCAAGCAAGTGGGAAGATCCAGCCTATTTGGAGCTGCAAAGCCTCTATTAATTTTCGTAATGTGACTGCGGTTATTGCTGTAATTACTATAATGATAGCAGAAAGAGTTTTTTCATTATGTTCTCTCTTCTAACATGTGTTTTCTCACATGTTAGAAACACAATTTAGAAAGAAAAAAAGGAAGCAGACAGAAATAAAGACCCAGGAGCCATTTTCATTCAGACCACCAGACTGTCATTCACTAACTGCAGCATCTGTGTGAGCCAAACATCATGAATCAGTGGTCGGTGGTGACTTCCGTTACTGTACGCAGTTCCCTTTTCTCTGTTTTGCCCTGGATCATAATAATATGAAACATACTATATAAAAAGCAGCCACGTTTTTACAAGAAGCTCTCAGCTCAGTTTGGCCAGTGATGGGTAACGTCTCTAGGATACCCCAGAAGCAAATAAAGCTTACTCACGGCTGTGGCATTCATTTGGTCCGGTTTATGATCAGTGGTTTATGGTTTTGTAAGTCCACTGTGACTCTCATGAGGTCAGTTATTCATTTGGAAGATATCTGGTGGAAATCAATCGAATGCGCGATCGAAACCAAAGCAATTAATTAAGTGCATGAAGTGATTTAGATGGTGACGTTGGTCAGCGTCAGGCGTTTGAACCGGTGCCAGGACATGGATAATCTGAAAACAGTGTCTATGTGACTGCATGATATGTTTGCTTTACCAATTTACTGAGCAGCTGACATTAAAGGACTTTCCAGATCGACTTGCATGTAGGCAAAGTGAAGCTCAATTGGTTTTATTTATTCAACAGAACAATTTTCAGTTACCTAAGAGCTGCTTTAAGCTCAATCCAGTCTGCTCTAAGGCTCCTGAAGATGCCTTTAAATCAAACACATTCTCACTGAGATGATCGAAACCACAAAGAGGGAAGTAAAATTTAGTGTCTGGGTTTGAAAATGGTTTTCATAACACTATTAAAAAGTTTGCACCACGCTGCTTTAAAATGCCATTTGAAGTAGTGAGAATAGCATTAATCTAATATGTGACCCCTTCACTTTGTCCAAACAACAAACCTTTCTGAAGACGATGACAAAGTCACAGAGAGCCCGGTAGTAACTGGTTGTGTTTCTACGACTAAAGAAACCGTGTGCCGTGGCACAATGACACACTGCACTACAACTCAAAGCTGCCCGTCTGACCCCACGAGACAAATTATGCTGCACGATCGTTTGAATGTTTAAGAAAACAACGAGCATCCTCCCGGTCACACTCCTGACCCGTTACACCTTCTTCTTCCTCTGGATTGGACACTGTGGATTCTTTGTTTGAAAACTGATGGTCGTAGTCTGATTCCCAGCTCCGATCCACAACATGAAGGTTGGATCAGTTTGACACAGAATTTCATGTTTGCTCTTAATTTTCAGATCTGCAGTAAAATGGTAAAATTTGACCACAAGTGGTCACAACCGGACTCCCAGATAGCAATCCAAATGTCAGACGAACGCTAGAAGTTATGTGTCAGTACACAACAGCCACATTTCTGTCAGGTAGAGTTTCAGTCTCTTATAAGGACCATTTTTAGGGAGTTTTTGGTCACATCTGGAACATCCAGATTTTATGACAATGGAAGCTTTGAGAAAATTTCTGTATTCAGTATTTTGTCCTGCTAGGTTCTTTCCAGATGTAACAAATGGTGCCTAACAGCAGCTTTGAAGCACACCTGTTAACACAATACATCTCATTTGTTTAGCTTGAACAAAAACCAAAGGGGGATTTCCTGGACTGTATATTTTTTGATGATATTGATGTCATAGTTGTGAATTTCGTGTCTCTTGTCTGTAGCTGATAAGCAACAAGTTGAGGTTTTCTGCATGCTGTGAGATCATAACTGACATTTTTATAGTTTGCTTTTGCGTAGATTAAAGAGAGAAATGTAGTGTGTTATTGAGGGAGCTTTAGAGGCGCTTACAGGAAGATTTTATTACCTTTTGCCAGAGGCCTTCTGTCTCCTCTATTTTTTAGTCTTTATGCCAAACTAAACTAACCATCTGCCGCTTGCAGCTTCTTACATTACATCCAACTCTTAGGGGGAAAAAGGGTCTATTTTCTTATCCCTTTAAGGTTTAATAGCAGTGTGGGCCCCAAACTGTTTTTCAGGCTATCACAGAACACCCGAATCATCTGATCCTTAGTCTGAGTTACAAAACCAAGGCCCAGCAGCAGCTTTTATCCTCTCAGGCGACAAATGAGATGAGATGTACGGCTGTTGCAGAGAGAAGGTGAGAGACTCCGATGTGGGCATCGTGAAAATAAACCAGATAATGTGAGAAGTTATACAGAAGAGTGCAATACAGTGTCTTTGAATTTTTCATCTAATTTCTTATGTAACTAGAGACGGTGACGTCAAAGCACGCCGAGGGAATGCAAAAGGAGCAGAGATGGACAGAGTCAAAAGGATAAAACGGTGATTGAAAAAGCAGGGAGGACAGTATTTAGATGACTGAGCTGTAAAAGTTGCTTGTCTCATGGTGCATCCCCCCCTCTCTCTCTGCTGTGCTGCTGAGAGACTGCACATTTTTCCCCAGATACTCTGAGACAGTGAATTAAAGGAGCACCTACCTATGAAGGATTTCTTGCCGGTCTTCATGTCCTCTTAAGTGTTTGATTAGATTTGATATCAGGCACAGAGAGTCTCTGATGAATGGCTGTCTGTCTGCTGCAGAGCGTCCAGGTGACTGAGAGAGATGCAGTGCTCCTGTAAATATTCCTCCCTCTCCGTATCTGTCTACTTTTCAACGGCTCCCACTGCAGCTGTGCTCACAAAAGTCATTGATTCACAGACAAATAACTTTCAGCGCTGCACTTCCCTCTTCTCTCTGCCTCTTGTGCTGTTTCTTCCTCTTATCGCACAGCCTGCAAACAGCTGTAACCAAAGATCTGTGACGCACCTTCCTTTCCTCTCCCTCTACACACATCCCCAACTCTAACCTCACCTCCTCCACCCTCGACTGTTCTTTTATCTACCTGAAGAGCATCGAACAACACAAAGGCAGGTGTCTGGTTACAGCTCCCGTGAGCACAGGAGTCCCACCGGAGGGGAAACCAGTCTCCATGACATGGGAACCACCTGAGGAATACAGAGCGAGGACAGAGAGGGGTTTAAACTTGCTTTTAATTGGCCACCACTGCAGGAGTGATGTATTCCCTCCCCATCAGCCTCCTCTGCCTCTGTCACTTACTGCCTCTCAGGATTTTGGGGGATAAAAAGACCTGGTTAGTCACACTGACAGCCACGATTGTTTTGTTAGCCTTGAGCTCTAGGTTATCATCACAAACAATGAGTGCTGTGTGGTGAGGAGTGAAGCATGTGGGGGTTGAGATACAGCAGCAACAACAGCATCACTGATGAGTAACACTGTTTCCCTGTCAGTAAAGTGCTGCGGTGAATTATGATTTGCTTTGGGAGGAGTGAGCTGCAGTCATACCGTAATAAATTTACACTCAACAAATCTCTTACTTTGGATCATTTAAGAAAGTGCTGCAGTTCAGTGAGCGTAACTGCTGCTAATTTAAAAAACAAACAAACATCATGATAGAAATATGAGTACTAATAAACTAAAGTTGGTTTTAGCTTAAGGTGATCACATTCTGGTGGTTCTCTTTGAGTCAGTGAGCTAAAGAAGGTAATGGAAGAGTAAGAAAATGAAGAAATGTGGTTTTATTAGTGTCTTTATGTGCCTGGATCCAATTCTATGTTTTAGAATGAGTCCTGCTAAGATTTAATTATGTTACAGGTAGACCTGCAGTATCAAAAGGTGGAGGTAAATACACATGGGTGAGAAAATAAAGTAAAAAACTTTCAGTATGTGTCTCCTAAACTCTCCTAGAACGATGAAATGGCATAATTCCAAAAACACATTCATTTGTTTGAATTTAATTCATGTCTGAGATGCTTTGGGAAAATCCTGCATAGGTGCCAACAAACAAATGGGTGAGATCAGGCGACTGTGAAGGTCACGGCATATCATTTGATTCTCATTAAGAACATCAACTGACATTGTGTTGTCTCTTCTCATTTTCTGACCACTGTTTTACTTTTACTTAAAAAATATATTTTTCAGTATAACATACATGACAGACACACATGTGTATGCAGTTAACATATTACTATAAACAGGTTCCTTAAACTTACAGCTCGGGAGCTCAGTTAACAAACAAGCTTATGAACACAGTGACTCTCTTGTTTTGTAAGACTAAGGAGGCCCCAGGGGGTTAATTTGTCACCTGTTTCTAGAAGCTACTTTGAATGGAGCTGCAGACCTGGGTCTTATAGATAAGTCACTTGGTCACAAATAAAAAGAGACCTCGAGATTAACCTACTTGTGACTTCACAGCAAAATCTTTCACTTGGATAAAAAATTGGCAAAAGTAAATGGATTCAGGATGAAGACCAGCCAGACATTACTTCCCTTTCCTTTTCTATTTGCATGAAGCTGATATTTCATCAGTCTGATCTCATATCTATTGATTCGTGTCCATGTGCAATAAAGCTGGAAGTTTTTCCAGTTTTAAAGGGCACAGAAACCCACATTTGCCGGAAGGAGGGGTCGATGACAAAAGAGATCACAGTTCATGTTCCACATGGAAATGATCATTTTTACATTTTCTTTGGTATTACTTGTACTTCTCTTTGTTTGGTTGGATTTAGACACCAAAACTTTTCGGTTAGGTTAAATTTCAGGCAATAAAACTTCTTGGTTTGGTTTAAGGAAATAAAAGTGTTGCAGACATTCAAACACATCAGTGTTTCTGTTTGTCATGTGACAGCTGGTGTCTATGCTAATGAGTGAATACATTGCCTTGTTGTCGCTTTTTTACATTCTGCTGTGAGATTGGGCTGAAAATGTATTCAGGTGGAGTCCAATGTACTGTAGCAGTGTTCTCCTGCAAAGAGATTTGACTGCAGCAAGTTGGAAGGAGCGCTAAGCTGGCTTAACCTGGAAAATACACGGTTTATCCTGTTAGTTATATGGCGCAGAGGAAGGAAAACTGTAATATTATTAAGTGAGATTACTAGAGGTACGGAGAAAGAGCTTCTTCTCTCTGATTCTGACACAAAGATCCTCATGCATATCAAATTTTACTTTTTGATACCCCCTCTGAGAAACTGTCGAAACCTTCACAGTCAGGAGGCGGGCGCGTGATGACTGTGTGAAAACAATCTGCATCGCTGTTAAAAAGAACCGCCGTCCAAAAACGAGGCTTAAATGAAGTTGCATATTTATTATGTGAGACATTTCGCAGCTCGCTCATTCTGCCTCTAATGATACAGAACAGAAAGCATCTGATGCACAGATTCGTGCCCTGCTGCTGAACTCCGACTTCACGCAAACAAAAACTTCACCCACCACCAGCTGATGAGCGTCATTTAGATTTCAAAGCCATGAGAGGTCGGAGAAAGTTTACAAGTGTTCGCATTCAAATGATGTTCAAAAGAGAGAAGTGAGCTTTGCTTGACTCATTTTATATCCGCCGCCCTCTGCTCGAATGAATGCACTTTGCCAACAAACATATTTTCTCAGCCTGCTCATCACCTCCACAACATAGTTCACAGGGAAAGTGAAAATAAATACGGACTGGTATCATGTAGCTTGAGAAAAGGCCACATGGTTTCTGAATGCTTCATGATGATGAGTCTGAAATCGAGAATCATCACCGACACAGCGATTTTTGACTGGACAGATTCGCGTGTAATTTCTATTAGAGCGGAGTGTGAGCAGAGGAAGCATAATGATATGAGTCAGTGTGAAGGAACAGGCCGATTATGTGGCTGGATGTCAGACATGTGACTGTTTGTCACGGACAATCTTTGCTTTCATTGTCGAGGAGTCAAATGTTTCACCAATGAGGAAAACAAAAGGTTGTTGTTTACTTGACTTTTCCAGAAAGACAGCATGATTTTCTGTTTTTGCTTGACTGGAAAACTCCATCAACACGGTCAAGTGTTTTTTAATGGTTTTGTGGATTTGTGGGTTGTGGCACGGTTGGCAGTGCTGTCACAGTAAGGAGGTCTGGGAGTTGAACCCTCCAGCTGGCTATGAAAAGTCTCTCCCTGTGCCTGCGAGGGTTCTCCTCAGGGGCTCCAGCTTCCTCCCACAGTCCAAAGATAGCCAAGTTAGGTTAACTGGTGATTCTAGATTGGCTGTGGGTGTGAATGTGAGTGTGAATGGCTCTCAGTCTCTCTGTTAGCCTTGTGAGAGACTGGTGACGTGTGCAAGGCCTGCGCCCTATGACACCTAAGATAAGCTCCAGCCCCTCCCCAACCCCAGAGCGGAAAGAAAATGGATTTGTTTAGTACTATACAACAGCAGCTCTGTGTATCCAAAGCAAATTTACCTCTTATCATGGCTTAACTGTGACGCACTTTGTGAATTGAGGTTATCTGCTGGTACTAAGATAAAATCTGCATGAGAAATGTACACAGTAATGCGGGTCCTTAAAATGTCTTTAGTAAACATTTAGTGATAAAGCAAGGCTTTAAAGACCAGCTCCAAACCTCTGCTATCAGGATATATGATTTGAGGTTTTGGCTTTTTAAAAATCAGAGAACAAATAAATAAATAAATACAAAAATGTGCTTTGTTTTTCTTTAAAACACAAAGTTGGGGTTACTTTTCATCATGACTTACACCTCACAGGTTTAAAAGTAATGATCTTTCAGAAAAAGTACATAAGTAAAATAATTGGTTACCATCACATTTAGTCTACTGAATTGTTATTTTACAAGATGGGAAACAAGCAAGAGTTGGCTTGGAAATATCAAAGCAACTCGTTTTTTTCTTGTTTGCTTCCATGTTTTCGAGGGGTGCAGTCAGTCTCGTCATCATTGGCATCACAAAGGATTTAGGATACATCTAGATGCACGGAAAAATCTCTCCATCTACATGGAAATACAAAAACGGATGAGAAGTGCTATCAAGAGCAACAAGTGGCGTTTTTATAATTCTATCTAAAAGCAAATCTAAAACATCATTTAAAAAGCAGCAAAAAGCAAAAAAGGAAAGAAAAATCACCTTTTTCCCAAAATACCCATGTGCATGTGGACAAAGCCTAAGAAAATGAGATATAATCTGTTTTGTAGAGACATTGCATTGGCAGCAGCAGAACAGCTTCCTGGTTCACAGAGCTAGGCTAACTGTTTCCCCGTGTATACAGCTTGACACTAAGCTAAGTTAGCCAGATTCATATTAGCTTCATAATTAACTGACAGGCATAAAAGTGAAATCAGATTTGTAATCTGCACAACGTTCATCTAATGTTAAATGTAATGCTGACTGATTAATATTTTGGCTTTTTACAAATACTTAGAATTAGCTTGCACCAGGTCCTCAAGTGTTTTCTCTTTTCTTCTGTTTTCTCTTCTTCTTTCAGCCCCAACCATTAGGGGTCTTCACAGTGGATCATCTGCCTCCATCTCACCATAAACCTAGCATCAACTTCTGTTACACCAACCCTCTCCATGTCGTCCTTCACTACATCTAGAAATGTTCTCTTTTGTCTTCTTTTTTTCCTGTTGCCCAGGAGGATCATCTTCCGCATCATTTGTCCAATGTATCAACTATTGCTCCTCTGCACATGTCTTTTTTTCAACTTTTTAATATATATATATATATGAATACATTTATATTCTTTAGACCAGGGGTGGGGAACTCCAGGCCGGTGTTCTGCAGGTTTTAGATATCACCCTGGGTCAGCACACCTGAATCACATTATTAGTTCATTGCCAGGCCTCTGGAGAGTTTCAAGACTTATTGAGGAGGTAATTTCGCCATTTAAATCAGCTGTGTTGGACCAAGGACACGTCTAAAACCTGCAGGACACCGGCCTTTGAGGCCTGGAGTTCCCCCACCCCTGCTTTAGACAATGGGTATTTATGAAACTATTATTATATTTTTATTTTGTGGGGGGTTTCCCAGGCTCATCTTTTACCCAGAATCATAATTAACACATTGAAAACATTAAACATACATTGAAAGATAAATAAATATAAAGTTTCTTGCAGCCCTGATGTATGCTGCAAAGTCTCGCTTTCCTGCAGACCTCCAGCCACGTTTGTCCTTCATTTTCCTGCTTCAGCAGTGTCCTGCAGCTTCATGATCACCAAGTCAGCTATGGATGAGACGGACGAGTCACCTGTGAGCAGGAGGTGAGGGATTGAGATCACTCTGTCTGTACAGTGGGTCACTCAGCGAGCAGTCCCGGCTCACCTGTTGCTATCTTTAACCTGATTAGCAGCTAGGTCATGCTAGGAGAAGCGCTGACATTAGTCTGCATTAGTGTGTGTGTGTGTGTGTGAGTGTTAGTATGTTGGGCTGAGCTCTGTCATTTTAAGAGTCACGGTAGGTTGTTTCCCATGAAAATTCAATCTGACACACGTGCCATACAAAGATCTGTGGAAAACAGAATCTTTGAAGAAGTGAAGCCTGAAGTCAGTCTCGGTTAGAAAGCCACCCACGGGTAAGGGCGGATTTATAGAGATACTCTCTAAACATGGAAGAGCTTATCAGTTGCTGCCATAAAAATAGAAACAGGGCGGGCTACTTTAGTCTTCTTAAGAACCGTGTGAGTCTAAAGTGTTGAGTCACACTTGGCATTGAAAGACAGGAATGAGGAAAGGTCCGATAAATAAATAAATCTTTGTCAGCGTGGCCTTATGCATACCTTGGTTTGTCACAGCAGGAAAAACACAGTGAAAATAATAACTTTTCATGGAAAATCACAGTGTCAACTAAGTTTACAAAACATATTAACTTCCACCTGAACCTGATATATTTGTATTTCATATTTGTGTGCATCCAAGAGTTACAAGACGGCAGTGACCACTGGTGCTTTAATGTAAAACAGTTAGAAGAAAACTGCTGTCCAAACCACAAATATTGCTGTTTTTGTTTAAATCAGCTGACATATCACATTTACACCCGGAGCTTTGCTGTGGGAAAAAATAGCTCGTGGCAACAGAGACAAAATTCTGTTCCTTTTTTTTCTTTTTTAAATAAAAATCTGGATAATAGAAAAATGTAGAGACTAAAAATAAAGTAGAAACTAAAACTAGGTGGGTAAAATCATATAAGTTACCTATAAGAAACATTTTAAAAATCTACACTTTTGCTTAAACAAACAAACAAACAAATATAAATACTAGTTTACTCATTTTTAGTTTGTCAGCTTAGTCAAAATTACCAACACCAGCGGCTCCGGTGCCATTTTTGCTTTGTTTGCTGTGACTCAGCTACCTTCAGGGACTTTTTAAAAAGTCTTGCTTCTGACAAATAAGCCACACATTTTAATATGTTGGTAGCATTTCTGGATCATGTTCACATGTGGCTTCTGGAAGTGTTCCTGAGCCCATGCAGTGATTTCCATGACAAAATCATACCTTGTATTGCAGTGATCTTTGGGCCCTGATCTGATAAGCCTCTGCAAACACGAAGAGATGCCTCGCTAAGATGCTCTTTTCATGCCCAGTCATGTTACTGACCTGTTCCTAATTAACAAAATGTTCCTCTGGATGTTTCTCTTTACTTTTCCAGCCTTTGTTGCTCCTGTCCCAACTTTTTTGAGATGTATTGCTGCCATCAAATTCAAAAATTTATGAAATAGTAAAATATCTCAGTTGTTACATTTGATCTATTGTGAATAAAATCCAAGTTTATGAGATCTGCCAATCATTGCATTCTGTTCTTATGTACATTTTACACATTGGTTTTGTAGTTTGAAGTGTCTAAATCAAGAAAGGGAAAGTGAAAATTCAAAATCGGACAAAACAAACGAGCAGGTGAAAGGGGGCACAAAGCACATTCTCCTGGCTGATAAACCTGTGACTTTTGCCAGGGCCACCTTCCAAACTGTCTAATGACATTGTGGGTCTCTAAAACGGGACTGTTATCATGCACAAAGGGCCGCTGCCAGATGACACCTTGTACGTAACAATGAGAGGCAGGCAGCATCTGACCAAGCAGAGAGAACTCAATGACTCCTCATGCACCCACAGGGTTTGGATACTTAGACAAACAAGGTAGGGTTTAAATAACTTAAAGATTTTTGCTTTCAGTGCAGTGTAAATTTAGTGGATCCTGAGTAAGTAAGTAAGCACTATAAGATGTCAACACGTCTTCATGCACAAACAGGCGTTCACAGGCACTCGACAGATACATGCTAAAAGGAGCCAGACAAGATAAGCGAGACTGAAAATCGCTTTGACATTTCCAGCCACTTAACTTTAGTATACAAACATCCAAGTTTGCAAAAGCACAGTCAAATGTTTTGTGAATGGACCTCTGCTTGGGTGTGTTGAGCCTACATGTGTCCTTCTACCAAATTTAATCAATTCAGCGCAGACTTTTCTCCAAGATACTGACCTACTTTGGCTCTCGCAAAGTCTTTGCAGTGGAAGGAAAGTTTAGGCTGAGCACCATTAAAAATGTGACAGCTTAATTTCTGTCAGTAATGAGGACACTGCACTGCTTGGACTATAGTAGGGCATTTGGCCAGTCTACCCTGAAGGACAGAGGAGGGTGGAAAATATAGCATACCAAAATAGCCCTTACGTCCTCGCTGGCATATAATTCTCAGAAGCCCCATGTCTGTTATTTTTACAGGTTAACAAAATGGTAATGACACACATTACATCATGCCTAAAGGTCGGGTTATTAATGCCATCACTCACTGTGGAGATACCCTGATATAATCTCTAACAGTGTCGTTCTATGCCATCTCCTTGACACTCATTAGACTTTGTGTTTATATGTGTGCATGCAGTCATGCATGTGTAATTTGGTGTGTATATGTGTGTGCATGTGTGCAGGGCTGCAGACCAGTGAGCAGGATGAGTTTAAATGTCTGTCATGAATACTCTGCGCAGAGGAAGTTACACAACACCTCTCATCGTCTTACCTAACTGCTGAACTGCCAGGGAGGATCACAGGAATGTGCTGGGACACTGGGAATAGTATGAATGATGCATTGGTCATGCTTCTAATGTTTAAGGATATTAATCAGTAAATAAAGGCACAAAATGTTTATGTGTAGGCGTGCAGTGCGTACAGCACCACAGGCTTTATGCAGAGGTCGTGTTAGACTTTCTTGTTGTGTTTCATTTTGATATACAGGGTTGTAAAAAAATAATCCCTAAAATTATATTTTTAATTGTGATACTGAGACATAATTTGCTTGTATTTATGAGGTCATAGAGAGAAACACCAGCAATAATGAGTGCAGAGGCATGTAAATTTATTGTTCAAGCAGGTTAATAGAACTAAATGGATTTAAACTAGGTGCTTGTTGGAGTGTAATCAAAGGCATCAAGATTGTCTCACCCTGTTATTTAAAGTGGTCACACCCTTAGTTGTGCATAACTTTAATTTAATCATGTTAGTCATAAATTCACACATCTCACGGTTGTCAAGAACACAGAAATAATCTATAAAGACCAAGAGCTTTTTTTGTCTTTCTGTGCCAGGCTATAAATATGTCCACATCCACCCTGTTCTCATCCCCGGGGCATCAGTTTGTACTGCACTGTCAACGCTACCGGTGTGGTTAATTTAAAGGTGTCCTTTGGCATGTGTGCTGTGAGGCACTGAGTTATGGCATGAGTGAATCCTAATTTGTTCCTGCAGGATTACTGTTGTGAAAGGATATGTTTTTCAAATCAAAGGAAGTAGCTTTTAGCAAGTGAAAAAAGAAACTACACTGTAAAATGTAATTCTAGCTGTTTGTTGTTTCAACATATTATTCTATATCAGTTTGACGATAGATGACTGAAGTTGTTGTTATAACATAGAATTACAAGTTAAAAACGTCCCAATTACACCAAAAAAAGCTAACTTGAAAACTCATGTCCAGCTAAATCAGCAACTTATGTGAACTTGACAATGTGGGTAAGTTGAGCACAGCAGGATTCAAAACTGCCTCACGTGACTGCTACCGAGGTGCATCATGGGGAATTGGCGGTTAACGACATGCTCACTTTACTTGGACGTTTTCTAATCGTCTTCTTTGGAATATGCTTTCAAGGTGAGTAACATTGGTTATAACTATAAGGAAAGAGAGCTACAAAAGTTGGAACATGTTTTGAATCTATGGCATGATGTGTGTTTTTCTCTTTTACCGAAATGTTTGCTTTAGCTAATGTAACTTTAGCCGACAAGGTCCAGCTTGTATGTCATGACCAGACTTGACCTAATAAACTGACATATGGCCTTTTTTATGGGTTTAATGTGGCACTGACCAAATCACAAGTATTGTGCCGCTAGCTTTAAGGTTGTGCACTCACCCTGTTGCGATATTAGCAAGCTAACTCAGCTAATTAATAAAGCTTATTTCATATTGTCTCTGTACTTGTAAATTTCTTTCAAGTTCACAGGCTGTTGTATTTTGGTGGAAGTTCATTTTGGCAATATTTCCAATAACTGACTGGATTCAAAAGAACTTTTGGCAGGACTCCGATGCTTGTTGTCATCTGTTTACCCCTATGTAATCACTGAAGTTGTTATTAACTGCTGCATGCTAAGCTGCAAGAGTGCACTGAGGACTGAGACAAAATATGGTCTACAAACCAGCATTATATTAGTTTTTATCAGATAGTCCTCCAGTGTGTTTATTTTTTGCTTTAATTCTATTGTGCAGTTATTTGTTACCCTGAAATGCTTTATGCTTAACAACAGCTCACTATTTTGACTTATTTTGAACTCTTGTGATCAGTATGACTAGATTGTGTGAGTTTCCATACTAAACGAGCTGTAGTGATAAAATAATTGGCATCAGAGACACTGATTTTTGGCATGATATACTGCAGAAGTTTTTTTTTTTTTTTTTTTGCATAATTTACCTTTTAATTAAACTGCATTCTCTGTATTGTAACAAAACTAACATTGTTTATATGTCAGAAAATTAGCAAACATGAATAAATGGCGAAAACAATATAATTATAACATATATTTTTATTTTACTTATTTTAGGTCTGTGAAGCCAAACTTGATGCTGGGGATTTATTTTTGTCAGTGGAGTCAAATGGTAAGTTACAATTTGTGCATTTTGTCATACTGGAAACACCACAGATTATATTGTAACTTAATAGCTCTGTAGAACAAATGATATAAAGATTGTAGTGTCAGGGTACTTCTTAAGAAGTAATATGGCACTATTGATGATCACATGCAGGTGGCATAAACTAAATATTCAGACGTGTTACCAACAAATGATTCATTAACAAAAGCAATGGAGCAGACTGTTTAGGTTCTTGTGGTTGTAATAACATCCATAACTCCAGGTTTGTCATTAATTTATTTTCACAGGTCTAGATGATCACATTTGACTTTGTCATTTAAATGAGGTGGACTTGCAAACTTTGCACTCTTTTGGGTAAATTGCTGTCCACTACATATACACAGAATGTGCACAGTATTTCAGATCTAAAGAGGGAGTATGTAATGGACTTGCTGGCTTTAATGTAAAAAGCCTGTTGTGTAACTTTAATGAGGCAGTTGGACTAAAACAGTATTGCTCATCAAAGGTAAACATCTGAGGAATAAGGAAACTGTTACTTGTCCTTTTACTCAGTGTTCTTTTAATCGCACGCTTTACTAAAGTTTTACATCACATAAGTCATTTTCACAATCATTCTACTTTAAAAGATTTCAAGACAGAGCTTATTGTTCTCTGAACTTCCTTGTTTGCTGAACGGCAGGTAAAGTGCATCTTTTGTTTGTTTGCTTTTGTGTGTTTGTGTTTTCTCTAATGGGCCTCAGATGACTGTTTGCTTAAATTTGGGTCTCAAAGAATCTTTTTTTATTCTGCCTGTACTCTCCACCCTCTTCTTCTATTGCTCAGGTTGAAGCAGAATTTGCCCGTCTTACATCTGTTGACCTGAAAGGGTTCCTTTTGCTGTGCTTGACCATTATGGAGAGGTTCGTGGAGCTGTACAAAATCAAGAGCGGCATAGGAGGGCTAACTAGGCTCATAAGATGCTTCGGTGATGATGTAAGTGTTCAACTGCGAAATCTAATCCTTTGTTTAAGTTTTAGGTTATCCAGTTCAACTGATGAACTCATTGAAAGAAAGCTGATAAGTAAAGTCTGTCATCATATTTCACAACTGGACATTTAGTGTGGTAACTTTTACAGAATCTATGTATATTGGTGGTAGGTTGGATATCATATTCTACTTGAATATCCTGATAAGCCTGATTCAAAATCTCCAATGATAATCATATATTGATGGAATTATGTATCAAAAGCTGTGAATTTGGAGCTGTCTACATGCTTCATAAACACTGTTTAAAAAGTGTTTTGTTTTCTTTTTGACTTCTTTGACCAGAGCCCTACACAAAGGAAGAGGACAGAGGACCTCATTTTCTAAAGGAAGATCCCTCACACACTTTCAAGACTGTGAAGGTTAGCATTGTTTCTTTTAGTAAATTTAATAATGACAGCACCACAGTGGATTTTAAATTAAAAAGTACATGTGTACTTTTTCCTCACCAAATGTATTATTACAAGATCTTTGACACTGGATTTGGTCTGGGTTTCAGAGAAACTAACTGGCAAGCTAGCATTGATATTATTAGTGTCTTGTGTTTATTCATGTCTTCACCAGGGTCTTTGACATTTCGCTGCTGTACTGTTCACTTCAGCTTTACGTTTGATTTCTCACATTGTATATTGTAATGGCAGAGATATTAGGATATTTAAGGGGCTGCAGTGGCTGCTACAGCTGTGGGGGCAATACTTTGGTGAAATGTCCTGGACCCTGGAAAATAGACTGTGTAGACTGGGTAAGCAATTAAAGGTTACTGGCCGAGAGTCATTGGGCAGCTGGGTAAAGGTGGATGTTGATATTCAGTGCCAATTATGCAACCTGTTCAGCCATGTCTATATGCTCTTTTTTCATGCTGTTAATATAGGGGGAAAAATAAACTTTAATCAATAAACTGATTAAAGAAGCATTGTCTATGGAGCCACAATCTGATCCTGTAGTGTAGCTGCAGTTTGCACATTTCATGTATTCTCAGCCAGATTTGGTTTAGAGCACAGCCAATATTTAGCATAAGTAGATTTAAATTCACACACTGGTGATGGCAAGCTACATTGTAGCCACAGCCGCCCTGGGGCGCACTGGCAGAGGCGAGGCTGCCGGACACTGGCACCACCGGGCCCTCTGACCACCACCAGTAGGCAACAGGTGAAGTGTCTTGCCCAAGGACACAACGACTGAAACTGTCGGAGCCGGGGCTCGAACCGGCAACCTTCCAATTATAAGACGAACTGTCAACTCTTCAGCCACGATTCAGTCATCCACCCATGTGTGTGAATGACTGAATGTGTAAAGCGCTTTGGAGTCCTTAGGGGACTAGTAAAGCGCTATACAAATCTGAGCCATTTACCATTTAAATTGAAAATTTTGTTTGAATTCTGCAATTGAAGACATGCTCAGTTATTTATGAACATGGTCTTTGTTTAAAGCAAGAAATGGATTTGTAACATGGGGGTGCATATCTCATTCTGAAAAAACTTTAACAACTAATAAGTGTTACCCAAAGCCAATCACCATCATCCAAAGCATCAGTATGGCTCTTCTTTGGAAAGACATGAATTGTTAAGCACAAGGGATATTGTGTAATTGTAATTGTGTAATTTTTTTTCTTCTTTTTTTGTCTTTGAACCCTTTTATAGCCGACAGGTATTGAAGACACGTTTTCTAAGAGGATGAAAGTTGGCATTGCGATGGTGAAAGAAGAAGACATCATCGATGTGTTGGTTGTCCTTGAGGCGGCAGTAATCCTGTCTAATCTGAGGGATGTCTCAAGTGCCATTTCCATGCTGATGGGCCTTCTTTTTGCCCTCAACATAGACTATCCAACGGAACTTAAGGACATCTTTGAAGTCATTCAGAACGTCCTAATGAACATTGGTGGAAGGCAGTGCATCTCACTAGTGCATGGTCTAAGAAACAGACTCTTGCAGAAAGCCATGCAGAACTGTAATTGTATGCTCCTTAGTGTTAAGGACAGTTTTTATTTTACTGTTTGTTTTTTTATTCTTGCAAGTTCTCATTCTCACTTTTGTATGTCACTAAATGACTACACTTTACATTCCATATTAGACAATTACTCATTTGTTCATGGTTTAAGAAACTTATGTGAACAACAATATAATGCTGGACTCTGCAGATGCTTATCTCATGCAAGTCAGTAGTTTTTCCTTTGTTTTGCAATTGAGCAGACTCAAACTGATGTTTCTGAAATATTCATATTATCAAATGTTTCAGAAGCATGCACTCATTTTCAGAGATATTGGTTCTGTGGAATTTGTTGCAATTGTAAACGAAGACAAATACAAGAGTTTGATGTCTTACTTGTTATAAACTGATCTTTACTGTCACTTATCAAAGGTTTTGTACTATTTTAATATTTCAAGTTTTATGCTAACAGGTGTGACTGAGCACAATGAAGTTTAAAAATTTTGCAAATGTAAAGAATAACTTTTCTAAAATAGCAAGTGTCCTGTTGATACATTACATTAATGCAGACTTTATGTTGTTACTTCACAAGAATCACTACTGCTCCTAGAGTATTGGTCAGAATTTAATCTTCACCCAAACTGGGCTCAAGACCAAGTTCAAATTTATTGTTTCACAGGGAGCAGCCTTTGAGTTTTGATGGATTGTGAGAAAGATGAGCTACGTCACTGATTTTTCTGTTTCTCAGATGACTAAGATGGCACAATAAATGGTGAATGTTGGGTGCTCATGAGTAATTGTCTTGTCATGTTCTTAAAACAAACTTTCTGTATGAAATGATCAGATAGACTTTAATGGAATCTGTGGGGTTTTATTTTTTTTTCTGTAAACAACAGAAAATTAATTTAAAGGAATGTAGATATTTAAACCTGAGATCTAAGATAAACCTAACAGGTAGTTTTGCTGAAATGGATGTTAGAAAGCTAAAAAACAAAACAAAACTTAAGATGTTTAATACACATTTTCTTTACATCCAGTCAATCAACTCTGATAATTAAAATGAAACTGATTTACAAGTTCACTCAGCTACCTTAAGGAGCTCAGGTAATTAATAAACTTAAATCAACTTAGCTAACAGATTATGTTAGTTAAGCTAAAATAGATTCCTAAGTTAAAAGAACTACTAAAGTATTTGAATTAACTAAAAAACCCAAGTCAACTGAACTAGGACAAGAGTTTAAACAATAGATTATTTTAATTTAGCTGAAAGGGTTTTCCCAAGTAAAAATGACAATTAAAGGAGTTGAACTGACTAACAAATCTCAGTCAACTAAACTAAGATGAAAGTTTAGACAACATGTGATTTTTCGTTAAGATAACAATTGGTTGTGTTATAAGAACAAACTCTATTTCTTGACTTAACTTAAAATTTTAAGGCAGCCCTTTACCTCATATTTTTAAGTTGAAACAACAAGTTATATTTTACAGTGTAACTGTGCAAAATGCAAAGGCTCCAGTGGGAATGTGAACAAAGGTCTCCTGGTTGTTAACCCTGGAAGTGATGCCACAACTACACCTCCAACTTCCTGATGAGCTTCCTTATCCAGGCTGTTGTTTCTCAAATGCCTCAGGACACTGATGGTACAGAGCAACTTATTACAGGAGGCACCAGACAAACCTTCAGGATGAGAATGTGTTGCCATATCTGCATGGAACCAGCCTCAAGTGGCCACTAGAGGAACTGCAGTCTTTGGTACTTTCATTATACTCTGCTGTGGAGACAAACACCGCAGCGGGAGACACGGCGCTCTTATGCTTCTTGAAAGTCTGCATGAAGTGCATGAGTGTTTGTCATATTGTACTGTATTCTGGTTGGCTGGTACCACACGGACCCTCACGCTCACCGTCTGATGACATGAGGGGATCCTAGCAGAGTAGCGGACATTGGAAAGCATGATCTCAGCTGTATGTGTTGGCTAAATTTACCCCTTAATTTTGCTGCTTGGACAGGCCTACCCACAGAAACAGTTGCCTGCTTGTGACGTCTTGACCCCTATCCATTATTGTTCCATCTTTAGCTCAAATTCAGAGTACACCGGGAGCATTTAAGAAGCAAGCATTTACTCTGCAAGGGGTATTTAATTTTGAAAATTGGCCGTCATGCTTTTTCTTTTTTGAACTTCCCGTTTGCCACAACTTGTGCTCATTTTATGCTGGAGCGAGGGTAGAGCGAAGGCAGTCAACCTGCGCATCTACCTGCAGAGAGTGCCTGCTGTCGCTGGAGGGGGTGAATTCTGCTGTTGCCCACTTTTCATCCAATCAGAATCCCACATATGCACCCACCGATCTGCATTTGGGATTTTGGAGGAGTGCATGCGAGCATGTTTGCAGTTGGTAAAAAGCTGTCTCCGTCTGCTGTCCAAAAAGAAATATTTATACAGACCGACGCATTTGCAGGAACATAAATTATGCTTTATGTGAAAAAAAGACCTGGTGCTATTAAAGGACGTGGAGCCCGCGGTGAAAATGTGCTGCGTCTGGTGGAATCTGAAGCATGGTTGCAGGGTTGCAGCTCAGGGTGTAAGGTGTATGAGTCTCAGTCTAGCATCTCACTGAAGCTTTACTTTAGCAGACTGGTGCTAAATTAATACCAATAGATCCTAATGTCAGTCATTGCATGTATGATGTTTAGTAGGTGCAGTGTTGTATTTTTCGGTTTAACATGTTAATATACATGAGAGTAATTGGCTCACTCTGTGTGTTAGCCCCCCTGCAGCCCTGAGTTGGACAAGCTGAAGACAATAACACACAATTCCCCATAAACACCTGTTGACGTAAATAATTCCTATTTTAAACATATTGTAAAAAATAAACATCTAAATGTATTTTATCAAATAAAAAAATCTGGATTGGGTCAGTTCCAGCTTGAAAATGCTCCTCATCAGTCGTGCGTCCCAGATATGTCCGATACCAGTTAATTTCCCTATTTTTGGATTATGTATTCAATTTCAGAAGCTCATCCAACATGTCAAGATTAAAGTTATAAGAATACTGAATACTTAATCTCCTGATCAATCAACAGATGTATTAACTGTAATTTATTAACCATATATCTAACAAACTTTCAGCTGAATAGGAGCTCCAGGCTTTTCTGTTTTAAATATTGTGGGTTTTTTGGATCTTTGGACTGAAGGTTAAAAAAAAATCTTTGCAGTATGTGTTTTTTATCACCACATTTATGCAGTTAAATATAAATAATTCCAGAAAAATATTCTAAAAAAGTGAAAACACATAAGAATTTTCAGTCAAATTACAGCAGAAAATTTTAAAGCCTCTATTCAGGTATTTAGTCTTGCGTGTGGCAAAACATGAACCTCTGTGTGTCTACGTAGGTGCTCGCTCGGACACCCACCTGTCAAAGTTAGAACGATAAGTCTTCTCTCGAGCTGCTGGTATTTTACAGACTTTTCTTGGTTATTCTACACTTCAGCCTGGAGTTTACACCGTACAGTGTGTGTGTAGGAAGTTCCTCTCTGATCCTCCTCAGTCCTCTTCAGGCAAGGCCTCACATAACGTGCCATCCTCAGCTCAGCCAGTCACATCAGAGTAAGGTTATTTATTTAAAAAGAAACATGAAAAATCTTAAAGTTATTCTTAAAGACCGAACAAGAGCTCCTGCTGCCTCTGTGAGATAAGTTAGAGCTGTGTTTTTGCTAGAGTAAGTGTTTTAGGGCAGCTTATTGGTATTTAGAAATGTGCATAAATTGCTTTTTACTTAAACCGCAATAAGGCAACTCTGATATTAAGATTTGTAATTTCCTTTGGTTTTAGTCGCCCCACAGAAGACCTAGTTTCTTATGTCATTTATGAATAAACAAAATCGCTGTAGCATCTATAATAAAGCAGCGATGGTTCTGGAGAGCAGGCATCTATTTTGGTGCCTGAGTGTGGGGTTTAATTATTTCTTGTTTTTTCCTGTTTGTGCAGAGATGACGTTTATGTGTTTATATAACTCCAGTAAATGAGTTTGATAGCTTTTCAGCCTTCAGTTAGATGAATATGCTGCAGATTCACGGCCAGCAGGAAGTAGACATGATGCGGCGATGCTGCCAAGAATCCATCCCGGCCATCCAAAAGTTGCTCGAGATAAATGTCAAAGAACATAATGCTGCGTCACCCCGCAGAGCTTTTAAATCCAGATGTACAGTTACATGTCAGCTGGGCAGAGGGAGGATTAGATGACATCAGTGGTCTTTAGTGGGCTGGAGAGAGTTTAGAAGAGGACGACTTTAATATTAATGAGCCTGTCTGCCATGACGGAGGCTGTGGGTAAAGCTCTGGAGATGAGAAGCAGGCAGCAGGTGCAGGCCCAAAGCAACAAGAGTTGATGACCAGTCAGTGCACTTTTCCAAAAGAACATGACGACAACATTTACATAATGTCTGCAAGTATAAATACTCTGATTACACAGTGCGGTGCCTCTTTCTCTCAAAGCAAATCTCTCTTAGATTTTCTTTTGTTTTGCTTTTTCTGGCTGGAACTCCTGAAAATTTCACATTTGGGGTCATGACGCTAAGATCAGACTAAAGGTCCCTAAAGCATTTTTATTTAATGTCTCAGGGGCTGATGTGCATTACATAAATTTGTTTGTCTGTCAAATTCTCACAAAATGCAAACTCAGACACTTAAACTGAAGGATGCATTGATTAAACGTTGGAGGCCACAGTTAAAAGGTCACTTTAAACTCGATAATTCTTGAACGCCTCAAACATGTGACGAACACCAACTTTGACTCATGGACCAGCTGATTAAATTTTGGTAGTCAGCTGTGAACAATTTATCAATGACCCTTAGCTGATCATCGTCATGTCGCCACATGTTTGTGGTCATAGATCAAGAATTAATCTAATTCTGACAACAGTAGAAGCAAAACAGAACTCATACATGTGAGAAGGAGACAGGTGCAAGGAGCAGAAGGAGTGAAGGTAAATCAGTTTAAAAATGTGGGATCAAACATTTGTAGCAACCAACAGTTTACAAGAGGTGAAGAAGGGAGTGCAAGCAGGGTGGAGCTGGTGGAGACGAGTGTTGGGGTAGTTTGTGATAGAAGGAGCAGCAAGAAGGAAACCCTCTGTGACAAAGGTCAGCTTCCCCATATTATGTTCCACCAAATAAAAACATACAACAAAAATAATAATTGATGAAATATAACTTCGGGTCAACATTTAATACCATACCTGAGGAGGGGCTGAGACCAAATTTCCCTCAGACTTTGACCACAAATTGAACACAGCTCTGGACGGAAACTGCACTTTAACTGTTTGACAGAGGAGGTTTAATTCCCGTGGTTTGGTGTTTTTTTCAAATTATTTTTTATGTAATTTCCAGGCCTTATTTCCTATATTTCCTCATCATGTTATTTGACAGTTTTACTTTCTGTTCTTGTTTCCTCCTCTGTGATTATCCTGTTACTGTACTGAAACCCTTTCTTTCACCTCCCACTTGCCAGATTGAAAAAAGAGAAGACAGACATCGTCAAACTTTCCAAAAACTCCAGAGTTTCTTGTTTTTGTTGCTTTTTCTCACCTGTGGCCTTGCATAGTTTCCACTGTGTCTGACCTGACCTGTGTCTGACCTTTCATATAAGCAGTTACAGCAGGAACACCATTATATTTTAATTTTCTAGTTATTTTCTTCATGCATTGATTCTTTATTTTGGTTAAGGGTGAAACAATTGATTTATTGTTTGCATAAATTAATAATATGTTAATCAATAATACCAAATTTAAACTGGTTTGTTTTTTTCCAAAATGATTTCCACATTTTATGACATCAAAAGACTTGAAAAAAATTTGAATTTTAGCTTTATTTTTTTTTACTAACTATTCATTGACTAGATTAAAAACTGCAAATATATTCAGTTTAACATTATAAGGAACTAGAAAATGAACTAGTGCTTTTTCAGTGCATATTTGCATAAGATTGACCAGCCCCAGCAATAAAAACTGTTCCTTTGTTTTCTGTTTTCTGTGTATGAAGCCAGAAATTTCTGCTTAAAGCCAAAAAGATTTTTAAAAGAAAGCTCTCTGATGTCTTCTGGTAATCCTCAGAGAGTTGCTTTATCCCAAAACAAAACAAAACCCATAACATCTTATTGCCCGTGGTTAATGGCGCAATGTAGGAATCATTTTGAAGCTCATGTGTTTTGACTGCTCTCTTGTGCAGTGGAGGAGTTTGTTATGTAACACCCAGAGTAGGGAGGCTAAAAAAGAAAGGAGCCCGTGGAGGAGAAGCTCTGGCCTGCAGGTGCAGACGCTGTGGGAGGACTGCCTGTTTTTGGCAGCCTGACCCTCCATATGAGTTTAACAACGTACCCAAACACACTTTATGATCCATACGGTTCATGCAGAGTCAGGCGGAACAAACTGGATTTAGTGCAGACCTCCAGCTCGAGCTGTTGTGCACGTGGAGTTTGGGTCTGTTTGTGCACATTTTAGTTGGACAAATGTTTCTCAGGCAGCTTAGCAGCTGAATCTCTGTGGGTGGTGCCACTGTTGATGGCTGTATAGTGGTCTGAAGGGCTTCTAACTAACTGTGTAAATTAATCTGGTGCAGGCAAATGTTAATTAGATTAAAATCAAAAAATGCAACTTATTGTAGCAATCACAGTTAGAGTCATATTTGTTAGTTTTATTTTGGCTTGTGGTGATCATAAAGGTTTCCTTCAACAAGAAAGAGAAGGCTTCTTCTTTAATAAATGTGGGAAATTGGATTAGTGGCACCATTGTGTTATTAGAAGGCTACTTTAGTGCTGTTGTTTATTTTAATTCAGTGACACATTCAGGAAGTCCAGTTGGAATAACATCTCAAAGACATGGTTTTACAACAGTCACTCATTGTTATCATGATCACTAGATAAACAGTGGAAATATTGTATTCAGGTTTCAAAGTAATCCAGCATGAATGTGCGCATTGACCGGTGTCTATGATGTGTCATTGTATTGCTAAACATGGTTTCACTCTTTTGTTGGGCAACCGTGTGTTTTTTCGCCCTCAGACTGGCTTTATTGAATAATCAAGGACGAAGTGTGTGTCTGTATGCGTGTGTCTGTCATGTGCAACCTGTCATACCGTCAGCTTCACACTTGGCAGGTAGACTTCTGTGGACTCAAACACACTCAGTGCTTAGGTTGAAGTCATATGGATGAGTTGGCGATGAGCTGTTGACATCATGTTAACAACAGATCATTGGTTTCAGCTCGATAAGATAAGGCATTCTTTACCTATCCCAAAAGTTTGGAAATCCCTGTCACAGCAGTGAAAACACTGACACAGCATGACAAAGTGGTGTCGTGTTGTGTTAGATAAAGCAGAATAGATTATTAAAAGAAAATGACCTCAAATAGCTCGATGAGGTAAAAACAAAATAAGTTACATAACAGAAAGGGGCTCAATTTAACAGAAATAAGGTCAACTGTACGTTTGTGGAGGTTCTCAGTCAACCAGGTCAGGGTAGTTTCAGGAGCATGAAAAAGAAGGTCTGGTTTTTTGCATTTTTCAAGCTCTCAGGAGAACCTTAGGATACTCCCTTATTTCAAACTTGGGTCTACAACTTTGTTTTGACACTGATTTCTTTGCAGATGCCCTTTAAGATGCAACCCTCCACTTCATCGAAGCATAGAACGACTTCAACTTCTTCACAATGCAGCAACATAGATATTTGACCACATTACCCCAGTACTGAAGCCCCTTCACTGGCTTCCAGTTCAGCACATGATTACCTTCAAAATCCTTCTACTAGTTCACAAAATTCTCAGTTGATGGATGTGGTCGGTCAATAGGCGCAGATCTTGTAGCTGTTCGCATAATTAGATATAACTGTGCTAAAGGAGCTTTCAGTCACTGTGGTCCTGTTCTTTGGAATAAGCTGTTCCATGTGCCACAACACAAAATTGTGCAAAAATTTACGCAGTGTGAGAAAGACAGAGTTGACATCAAGTGATGATGAGTTGGTCCTTATGTCCTTAAACAAGAAAAAAGATTCTGGGTTCATCCGATTCTCAAGAGAAGGCAGCAGCAAGGATAATTTCATGGTTTGATCCAGGAGTTGAAGCTTTAGGACAGCTTTTGTATGTTTTGTTTGCTAATTTAAAAATCTTGAGCTGAAAAAACATTAATGCCACAAACTGGTCCTGCAAAATTACGGGTCGATGTGAACAGCTGCATTAAGAAAAGTTGAGTCGAAAAAATTAAAAAAAATATTCACACAGATTTTACGTGCCTGGTGTGTAAAGACCTGTACTATTAAATGTAACTGGGCGACGCTGCTGGTATTTATGCTCGTGCTGGTGGGTTATGTGTTAAATACGGTACAGTGCCAGCCGCCACAGTAACAAATAAAATGCTGGGATGCTTTTCTTTCCTGGGCCCTCACTCTTTATTGTTTTAGGCGTTTTTTCATGTTCAAACATTCCTCACATCCATTCTGATAGTTTTAGCAATCACCCTCAAGAATTTGCTATGATTATTATTCATTAAACCTAAATGACTGTTGTTGTTTTTTTTAACTGATAAATTCAAAAACTGCAGCAAAAAAGTATCCAGATGTGCAGGAGGAGGAATCGACGGTGCTGAACAGCCAGAGCACAAATGCTGCAGGCTGAGCTGACTTAATGGATTCTACCAACGTCAAGTTACAGCATCAACTTCTCCCTGAAGCACGAGTCCCCAGTAAATGTGTGTTTTTCTTTTCTGTGTGTGTTAATTTGTATTTGATTTATTTGTGAAGTTGTGTTTTGTTGTTTTTATTTCCTTGAGGCACTGTAGCTCACTGAAAACACATTGAGTTTGTGTGGAATGAAATAAATCTGACATGGAGCATGCTAGCTTGTGGCAGTGGAGCTGAATCTCACTTGGAGAAGATGCCCTGCTGCTTGTGGTGCACAAAAATTCCTTTAAATTCACACTTATTGCTGACTGATATAAAATTGTTTGGGACCCAATTTTTGCAGCTATCAACAATCGTCGTTATTTAGCTATAGCCACCGGTTAGCATTAGCATTGCTCCTCCGGTTCAGGCTGTTTTGCCTTTGTTTCACATGCACACTTTGTTCATTCATTTCCCCTCTTTGGTGGGACTTCTACATTTGTGTGCACGCTGCTCTTCTGACTCATTTAGGCTTTTTAAATACGATTAACAATACATGTTAGCCAAACCATAAAGCTTTAATCTACGTAACATCTGGACAGAGGTAAATGACTGAAGCTACATATTAGAACCTGAATGAGCTTTGTGTTTGCTGACACTCCTCATTTCTTCTGCCATAAATCGGTCATGCTGCAAGCTGCAGGCATGTTAAGACATTGCACAGGCTCAAATAAATCATATGCCTTCCTGTTTTTTAACACAGGCCAATCCGAAAGCTTCCCCAGTCATCTTATAAGCGTTATTAATATCCACTGCTTAACAAAAGGATTACTGGCATTACCAGAAATCAGTTTTTCACACGCTTTAACCTTAAAAAGCTGCATCAAAAGTAGGCCTACACATGAAGCTACAAAAAAAAGCTTCTCTGAAATCTTTGTCTTTCTCGACAACACATTCAAAAACTAAAATATGACACAAACAAAAGGAAAAGCCTGAATGATCATCTTCAAGCCCCAGTGGCTCGTGCAGTTCTTGTTTCACTGTTGTGTGAATAGAGCCATGATTGAATTAAAGCAGCAGTTTGTTATGACTACAGTTGTTGGCTCTGATTGTTTGGAGAGGAGCTGCTCAGCATTGACGTCAATGCAAATATATACCTCAACAACAAAAAAAAGCTGAGCCAACCGCTGACCTGTGGAAATGAAAATGATTTGTTCCCCTTTAGTTCATGCTTAATATACATTTGTCTATAGTCTGACAGTACCAGCATATTTCACTCTTCACTGAGTCTGCATTGATGCTTGTGAACAGAATAAGTTTGGAATAGTCCTTCTTGCAGCACCATGGGTTGAACTCCAGGCTCCTTCCTGCATGTCATCCCCCTTCTTGCTCTTCACAGCTTCTTCACTGTTCTTTACTTAATAACTGGTAAAAACTGAGTTCTTACCTTTCATAAAAAAACAGCTGTCTCTCTATTTTATGTCATTATTCGCAGCTAACATAAAGGCCTCATAGCAAACAAAGTGTGGTATAAATCTTTTCTCTCACTCTTCCACGAGCAAGTGATTAAACATAAGGATTTCCCAAAATGTCAAACTCTCTTTTAAAAGTTTAACTTTACAGCTTTTAAATAATTTCATCCAACCAGTGTGGCTCTGGTTTGTTAAAATTAATGTATGACTAAAGCTTTGAAGCTCTGCTTCGCCTGGTTAAGGGCACTCTCTATAATAACTGATTGAGCCGGTGTGTACTGATCAAAGATGTGAGAGTACTTGACATTTTGAAAAGGCTTACATAAATAAGTGCATAATTTGCTTTTGAAAGGACGTTCAAGAGCAACAAGAATGAAGAAGTCTAGGCTGCTGAATTAACCCCCTCATCTTTGAAGGTGCATGCAAGAGACGTGCTTTTAATTAAACATCTGAATGAATATGAAGCAGCAGAACTGAGAAGGTCTGAATTTCGGTAATAAGACATGTTCAGAATATGACTAATTACATAAATAGATATTAGTCCAGTCAGTTCGAGCAGTTGCCTGGTCGTGTGAATTATCCCTGTGTGACACTTTAAAGGCTCTGATTTACAGTCACATGGTTAACAAGGAGGAAGTTAACCCATCTTACCCTTTCAGCTGGACTGGGTGATGCCGGCCACCCTCAGCCTGAATTCACCCAATCACACAAGCACTTTTAGCCTGATATTCACACACTCATATGGATGCATGTGGACTACAGGAACTGGGAATTGAACCGATCAGTAGACCTCCGGCTTACTGGAACAACCACACAACAAAAACTTTTGTGTATACATTTGAATAGCCTGAAGGTGTGCCTTGAAAATCTGGCTTTCCCTCTGGTGTAACTGGATCACAAAAAGTCTGAAAACCACTGATCTGTAAAGTATTTACACTGTATACAGCAGTCTGTGCTGAGTCTATAGAAGCCTTTATAACACTGAAACCCTTTATCCCCAAATAAGAAAATTAGCAAGCCAAGAATACTGAAATTTATGAAATGGGCCTCGCTGGATAAGAGCAGAGCACTAAAGGTTATAGGACAGCAGGCAGACAGAGTAAATACCCATTGGATGGTCAGCTTGAAGAATTACAACACAAACACTAACATTAGATATGCTGGTTTTCTGTATTCTATCTTATATCCATGCATTATTAAGGAAATTAGTCTTTTTAGGATATTAATATTTCATGCAGTTGTCCTATATTATACAGAAAACTGCTTTCATTGTAGGTCAACCTGCATATGAGATGATGGAAACTGCCCCAGACTGGTCACCATCTTTATATCTGGGGCACACAGACATTATACGCTCTACAAAAGGAAGTGAGTGAGAGCAGCAGAGGCGAGACCAGAGGGGCTGCCACGTTGGAGAAAGTGACCAGCTTTATGCAGAGGAGGGGACTCATGAGGCCAGAGAAAATGAGAAATCTGAATATGTCTTCCACTGCTATTTAAAAACTCCACGGTGTGTTGCTGTGTGTAAACTTAAGTGCCGTGCCTACAATCTGTTAACATAGGTCAGATGAAGCTCTTCTTCATTATTCAGAAAAGAAAAGCGAATCTAACGCTGACGTTTGTCTCTCTGGCGGCGCTCTCACACTCACTGCATGCAGAAACAAGTGCGTGCAAAAACGGAACAACATGTGGGAAGCATGTGTCGTCACATCACGGCTTCACGGTCGAGAGGGCGGGGGGAACTAACAGAATGTTCGAGACTTTTCCGTGATGGCGAGGCTGCAGAATGGGCCTTTTGTTTGCCATCTTTCACCGAGTTTTCTCGATGCAATGTTTGTTTCAAAGCCTGCCACCAGTTAGAAATCTCTGAAATATTTAAGGCGCTCTAAGCATTCGTGCCAATTCTGAAGAAATTGTTTAGTAAAATGTTGTGATGTAACCTGCAGCTGCAGTTTCTGGTTGTAGTATCAACAGGGAAAACCGGCTAACCGGGCATGGTATGCAAAACATCAGCTCACGAACAAACAGAGTGTGTGTGACCCACTCAGGAGCAGGAACATGCGTAGAGAAAAGCTCTCAGGAAACCCACAGACGAAATTCATTTGAATATTTATTAAAAACCTACAGGCAGCGCTTGACCTACTTGTCTTTGCATGTTAAACTAAATAGATGACGTCCATTGCTGGCAACTTGACAACACTTAAGTTCATTTTTTAAAATTCTGAAAGGAAATTAGAAATTAAAAGAAAAAAGAAAGAAAACAGTAGAAAAAAACTGTTTTAATCTAATTCAAACCAGTAATGCTGTGTTCCAGCATAAAGCAATATTTTACTTTTTGCATAATTGTGGCTCTTCTTTCCATTCTGCTCTTCACTTGCCTCGATCTATCATCCCAAATGTTTTACAGGAGTTCGTGAAAAACTAAGAATGCTCCAGGATTCAATGGCCCCCTTTAGCAGCAATAGCTTAAAGTAATCATCTTCTGTGTTACTTTATCATTCTTTCACATCATTGTGGAGGAATTCAATGTTGCTTCAGTTCATTGAGGTCTGTGGATATTCATTTATCTGCAGCTCTCTTAAGGTCCCACCACAGCATTTCAATCAAGCTGAGGTCTAGAATTGCAGCAGTTTGGTTCTTTTCTTTTTTTAGCCATTTTGCTTGTTGTTTGGTTTGTAGCTGTGTTTGGGATCGTTGTCCTGTTTCATGACTCAGTTTCAGCTGAGCTGTAGCTGTCAGCCTCACATTTGACTCGAGAATATTTTGATATACAAATCATCTCCTTCCACCACCATGGTGACATTTTTGCAGAAGTCTTGTGGTTTGTTTAGACACAGCTTTGCCAAACTAAGCTGTGTTGCCATGTTCTTTTTAGGGGAAAGAGGCTTTTTTTCCAGGAAAACCTTCCAAAAATACTTGTTCTGTCTTTTTATAATTGTGCTGTCACGAACTTTAATATTTAACATGCTGACTGATGCCTGTAGAGTCTGAGATGTAGCTCTCAGGTTTGGCCACAGAGTTAATTAACCTCTGCTTTTACAGAGGTGCTCACATGTGCTGATAATCAATGAATAAAGTACATTTGCTTAACAGGGCCTGGTGGCTGCTTCCCCTCTTAATTCCTATAAAGGAGTAAGAATGTGCTTTCTTTTTCATGTGACTACATCTGCAGAAGCATCGCAGCTGCAACTTTCAGAAGCAGATACATTTAAAAAGTGTTACGTTTCTACTTCTGAAATGCATCAGAGCACAAGTGTAAAGATGCATGAAGAGAAAAAAAATAGAAAAATACCTTACAGTTGTACTTAAATTTACTTAGGTAGATTTTTTCTTTTGATTCACTGATGTTTAACCAAAGGGTAGGGGCAGCTAAGACACTACAAATAGTTCATGAAAAGCAGTATTAAATTAAATTTAACTAAGTCACATTACTCACGTTCACAGAGGCAGGTCATATTTCATTCTTTTACCTGCACACCTGCAGTTTGGACCCAGTTGATGCTTTCAGTTCGTCGTTGCTCTTTGAAAGCCTGAAAATCAAAGACCTGACTTACGTGAACTCTTTTGTCGCTGACAAAGGCTGTTGCTCGGCATTCAGCCCAGTATGACCCACCTTTTGGACCAGATATTTGAGGTCAGATTTGAGGCCTTTTTATATGACCTGTTCATGTTGCTTTATGTATGTTGACTGTTTAGTTACCCAACATTTCATGACTGAACACAGGGGAACACAATGCTGCTGCGCGAAAGAACTGCAACTAATGCAAGCATATCTTTTCAACCGCATTTGTAACCCTGACCCAGATATTCACCTGCTAACACCAAACTCCCCAAAATACTGACTGTTTTCACTAGAGGGTAAGGCTTGGTTTGTAGCACCCACTTTGGATGTTTTAGTTCAATTCAGTTGACACTATTGAATCCCTGCAGAGCCTAAACTGTAACATGCAATTGAGCTGTTGGACTTGGACCTAAAAATATGTCTTAGACAATAATTACTTTTACTTTTCAGAGCCAGCTAAGTCTAAACACAGATTACAATTACAGCCTACAGCACTTTTTGCAGGCTGTATTTGGTATTAATCTATTTGCCTGCATATTACTTTTGTCATGGTCCGGAGTCTAGTGGCCCTCGAGGCCTGGAGTTGGACACCCCTGATCTAAGAGCTATGGGAAACAGAGGCTTTAAAACAGGGGTGTCCAACTCCAGGCCTCAAGGGCCGGTGTCCTGCAGGTTTTAGATCTCACCCTGGGTCAACACACCTGAATTACATGATTAGTTCATTACCAGGCCTCTGGAGAACTTCAAGACATGTTGAGGAGGTAATTTAGCCATTTAAATCAGCTGTGTTGGATCAAGGACACATCTAAAACCTGCAGGACACCGGCCCTCGAAGTCTGGAGTTGGACACGTCTGCTTTAAAAGATGTAAGTGGTAATTAGAAAGAATGGAAACACCAGGGTAACAAGACACAGCTGAAACTAATTAAGACAAAGGAAGTAAAACTAAGAGCATAGTACAAGACACAGAGGTCTAACAAAATAAAACCAGAAAATCCTTGAGAACAAGGTACAAGACAATACCAAGGAGGCTAGACTAAAATAATGACTCAAAACACCAAAAGAAGCTAGAATACAGGGGGAACAAACAGAGCTGAAGAAAACCTGGACTGTAAACTGCAGACTACAAAACTCAAACCCATTCGAGAAAATCAAAATGAATAGGTATTTAAATTCCAAAAACTCAAAACTCTAACATGTAACAAACTTATTCACAAGAAAGGGAAGATGGTAGCAAGAGATCAACAGAGCGATTGGTGTGGTGTCTGGGTGAAAAGGCTACACCAATCACTAATAGTGATGAATGAGCCGAGTGTGGCAAAAAAAAACCTGTCAATTTACTGGTTGAGCTTCTCTCACCTGTGGGCATGAGCTGTGAGTAGTGACAGAAAGAATAAGATTACTTATACGAGCAGGAGAAATTAAATGAGCTTTCCCCCGAAGGGTATCTGAGCTTTCCCTTATAGGGTGAAGAGTTCACTGGGTCTCAGAGTAGAGTCGCTACTCCTCCACAAGGAGCCATTTGTGCTGGTTCAAGGAGTATCACTCCTAGGTGATGGATTTTGGCAATATCCAAGTGGAAGGAGACCCTGGGATGGACCCAGGATATAATGGAGATTTTACAAGAAAGCCCTCAATGTCTTCTCAGAAGAGCTGGAGGAGGTCTGCTTAGTGTGCTGCCCATGTAACACAGACCAGAATAAGCAACAGAAAATGGATTGATGGAGTCCATACTAAATGTTTTCCACTGAGTCACCATTTCAGCATTAGTCATGCTAGAGAGAACTCCTTGCAAAACAGAATCTCCAACATCAATAAGTTACCAAGCATAGCTGCAAAGAAAATTTTCCACCGGATCATTTTTCGTAAATAGGGGTAGATTTAGACTGTTGCACTAACTTAAGCATGCAAGTCCTACCAGTTAATTGTTGTTTGCTTCCCTCAGCTCTCAGAGTTATGTAAGTTTAGACATGCAAAACAGAAAAAAAAAAAAATACAGTCACTAGAAGAGTCTTCAGACACACTAATCGTCTCTACCCACACAGGCAATCTGGGAGGATTACATTATACAGTCTGTGCCCCTCTGTCTGACCTCGCTCACAACCAGAATGGGACCCAAGTTGTGCAACCCGAGGGGGGCTTGCTGCCAGCAGGTCTGTACCATCCAGCTGTGGCGGAAATGTAACCCTTAGATATGTAAACTAGTGATTAAAAATGCTATAATGGGAAACGGATGTCCACACTACAGCTGTGGTACATGGGAAACGGAGCAAGGCTGATTACTTTTTCAAATACACAGGGTCAGGAAATCTGCCCTGGAAATGTTTCCATAAGAACTTAACGTTCTGCTTCCAGTTCACATATTAATCAATAACTTGTCTCCATAACATGGAGTTGTTTAGTCTAGCACATTCTGCTCTCTTGGTCTCTGTTTACAATTAACTGCGCCGATTGGTATCAAGAATGAAAAAAATGCTGCTATTGCTGAGCTCAGTGAATTTTCAGCTACATTAAAGGAACATCTTACACAACCCTGTGAATCTCTTGAATTCAAACCATCTTAAATAGACAGAAGGTGCGAAACATAGAGATTTAACTTTGCTGAAATGATGTTTAAACAGGAAGTGGGAGCCAAACATCCTAAGAGATATACAATGCTAAAAATGTGACTAGTTACATGACTAAACAAACTGATGATGCATGATGATCCAGTTAAGTCATCCTGACCTGTTAAACCTTTCTTTGTTTGAGGCTCTTGATGACTTTTTATAAATTCATCTCTCAAGTCGCACTTCATGTACCAAAGGTCCCTGACGTCATTCGGCTCCATCACCAGTCTTCTTCTTACATAAACCTAAAGGCCAGTGCAGCAGAGAAACTTGAATCCTTCTCAAAGACCAAAGCTCTTTAGCTTTTTCCCGACTGAGTTGATGCACGACTGAATGCACAATCGACAACCGACGCTGATGTCAAATGGCCTGAGGAACTGCAGTCAATGAATGGAGTGGCTTTTATTCCTGAGTAGCCTTTAGTGAAGTTGTTTTCTGTACATCTATGTGAGGGGTTTGTCTTTTCATTCCTCTCTGACTCTGCTTGCAAAGGAAGGATCAGACCCTAGGCTATGCTGCCTTACTCAGATGGCGGAGTTGCATAAGAAGTGAGTGCTGGACTGAATCTGGGTTAATGCTACTCCCGCTTCACCGAAGTGACAGTGCAAAGTCAGAGATAAGAAATGAGATCTTCTTATATGAACAGGAATCAAATCTCAGACCTGATCTCATAACAGCAAGTGTGTGTTTCCTGTAAATTCTTGATGTAACCTTGAAATCATCACTGATAAAATCAACTAGATGTGCAAAGACAAAAAAAAACCCTGAGTATTAAAAGTCTGTTTGATATTTAATTACCGAAGGTTTGCACATATCTTGGTTTACTTTCTTTCTTGGTCTGAGTTTCTTTGTAAATGTAATTTTAATGATTACTTCACTTTTTTTTAAGAATAATAAACAAAGGTTACATTGGAAAATAAACAGTAAGTTCACTTATTGGACTGCCTCCTCCAGTTCACATGTCAAGAGTGTCCTTGGGCAACATATCAAAATACCCCCAAAACTGCCCACTAATGTGTCACTGGTGTGTGCAAAAGGAAAATATATATTTACACAATAGAAGAATTGTGTAAATGTGTGTGAATGGGTGAATTTCATCCAAAAATGAGGGTAGAAAAGCACTATGTATAAATGCAGGCTGTATACTATAAATACATTATGGAAAACATGCTAAACTTGCCAATTTCAAAAGCTATAAAAACACTGTCTTCTGGGTGATTTTAACTCCAGTATCCTTACAGTTATGGTAAATTCCCCACTTTCATATTTATTTGATATTTAGTGCAGTCAAGTGCAGCTTTGAAGCAGAAGTTATTTTTGATGCAGGTTAATAACACTTGCGTCATCACATCTTATTATAGCTCAGCATCAGCCAACTGGCTCCCAAAGGTTACGCTGCATCTTATATATGCGCTTGTTGCCATCTGTGTTTAATGCGTGAGTGAATCAGAAGCAAGATGCACGCGCTTTCTCAATTAGGAAAAGTGCTATTTGAATCCACTCATCACCACAAACATCTTTAATAACCTTCCTGAAGAAATAGTTTCATTTCACCTGTGTTTACATCCGCTTCTGTTACGTCAAGTATCATTACTGAGCTCATGATAAATTCTATGGTGCTACTTTGTATCTCTGAAAGTTCTCAACCGAAGTGTTTCAGAAACTCTGGTGGTTGAAGATGAGGCACAAGCAAGCCTGCCTCTGTTTTTAAGCTAAAGGATTCACCCAGCTGTGAAACACAACTGCAGCAAGATCATTGGCAGCATGATTAGTTGACCTATTCAACCTGAACTCTATCGCTGATAGCATAATTTAAAGTATTGTAAGCGAATCTTACAATGCTTATCATTTACTACAAACGCTTAGATTGACAGATGAGTGGACTGTTGCATGAGGACGTTTAGGGAATTGCACAGTGGAGAGGACTTCACCAGGCCACTTGTGAAAACCTTAAGGAAAGGCTTGGAGTTGGGTTGATTTTTAACCACTCTTTGCATAACCACAGTTCTAAAAAACTAGATAATTTTACCTAACATGTTTTTTTGTTTGTTTGTTTTGACTTTTAACTTTCTATGTAATCCTATTCCTAACTCTAACCCTAAACATGTTGCAGACAGCTTGCAGATGTTCAGTGGTTCCCAGCAAACATGGTTCATACACTAACATTATATTCTGGATCAAAACTGGCTGGTCGTGGTATGACTTGAAAAACTGCAGGACAGGGGGATAGATGTGATATTTCTATGCATATTATTTCTCAAAAAGCAAGAAATATCATATTATTAAAATAAAATAAATAAATAAATGCATGTATCATCGTTTTCTTTGAATACAAAATTACCGCTGCATGCAATCGCCAAAGACCAGTGTTACTGGAGCAACACAGCCATTTACAATTACCTACATGTAATTTCTAGCTTTGCTGTTGTATGATGGACTTATCATATCTTGAACAGCATAACCATGAACTTTCTGTCACCGATGTCAGCATTATAAACTTATGATGTAAGTAATTTGGTCTTAAGAACTGGATCTGTTTATTCTGAAATGATAATGTAAAGCATTTCTTGAATACCAACTTTCTCTTGCTAGAAAGTCTAACATGGACATCCCATTGATGTTCAAAGCATGCACACAATACAGCAAGGTTACATCTGGGACATAAATGTCATGAGTTACTGTGCCAGCTGATGGTTATTCAACATCAAAATGTTGGCTGGGATAAAGTGTGTTTATAACTGTTAGGAGGCTCATTTTATTCCAAACTGTGATTTGTTCTGTAGCGATAACTATGTAAAGTAAATATTTGTGTCCGTACGGTGACTGATTAAAGAACAAGCTAAAGTAAATCATTAATGCTTCTACAATCCTGGAATGTCTGTTATCCAGAGCTTACTAAACATAGTAGTTCAGTGCAATGCAATACAGTTAAACATTTAACAGCCATGAGATCCATATCTGTGAAATACTGACCATATTAACTGATGAGGTTAGAAAGTCCATCTTCTATTAATTATGCAAGTAAAAGTCTCATTGAGATTAAAATCACTTTTCCAGGAGAGACCTGACCAAGAGGGCAGCAGACAGTCTAACAAAAAGAACACATATACATATAACAGCTAAAGAAAAAATTACAATTGGTGTTCAATACAGACAAGTGAACACAAACAAGATTAAAAGTAATCACACTAATGTTTTGTCACTCCTTTATAAAGGAATTAAGACTGTAGGCCGTAGTGACTGTGGTTTGTACACATACAGATGTACAGTGATGTACACAGTTTTTACAACCAATAATAAAACGTAACGCACAATGATAGACAGTCTCCAACCTTTTTAATAACTGGTCTGGTGAATTCATAGATAGCAGATCATTGTAATCCAACTCCAGCCCTAAAGTGCCGATTTCCTGCAGGTTTTAGACCTTACCCTGGGTCATCACACCTGAATCAAATGATTAGTTCATTACGAGGCCTCTGAAGATCTTTAAGACATGTTGAGGAGGTAATTTAGCCATTTAAACCAGCTGTGTTGGAACAAGGACACATCTAAAACCTGCAGGACACGGGCCCTCGAGGCCTGGAGTTGGACACCCCTGCTGTAATCCAATGAAAGTAAATAAATTGCAGAGATGAAGTATTTCCTAACTTGGAGAGAGAAACAACATTTATTCTTAAAAAAGAAACTTTAACTTGGACACAAGTATCTTTTTTAAAGATAAATTTGGATAATAGATACTTATAAGATGTAACCATGTAAATTTCAGCCCCTTGAATGGTTTGGATCTTTTGTCATTTGAGGATAACATGAAGTTGGATTTGCATTTAAGTTGAAAAGTAAACATCATCAAAGGCAGATTGCAGAAATTCGAGGGTTTGTACTACTGAAGGTGGCGAACAGTAGATAAATGTGTCATCTGCATAAAAATGGCAGCATTTGATAAATTATCACAAAGGTTGATTATATAGAGAGAAGAGCAGTGGTCCTAACATGGAGCCCTGGGGAACATCTTTGGATACAGAGAAAAAGAGAAAGAAGACCCGGAGAAGTTGACATATTGTGTTCTAGATGACAAGTAATTTGCAAACCAACTTACAGCATTCACAGAAAAAACAACATTGTTTACTCTGTTTACCAAAATAACAATGGTTGACTGTTTCCAAAACCTCGACAAATTAAGAAAAAGAGTTGCACATTTGCTATCATCATATATAGTGGTTCAACACTTTAATATCAGCAGTTATTCTAATAAAGTAATAAACAGAGCTTAACACCAAATGGGGCTACTGGAACCTTTGTTGAGTATTTATTACATACTTTATGGACTATAATGTTTTAATTAAACCATTCCTAAAATTGTCTAATTAAAATGAGCTTTAGTTACACTTTATGGTTATATGCTGTATTCAGTAAATTATTTCCTCTCAACGTGCAGTATGTTACCTAATAATTTGATGTCACTCATCAGTGTCATTCGATTGGAGTGCCTGCTGCTCCCATAACTGGAAACTGCCTCAAAGCACTGATGTGGACTGATGCACATATCGACGGCATGTAATTGGCTCCCTGTGAGGCTGGAAAAGGCCGACGCTGTGAGTTTCATTGTCTGTGTGTTGTCAGGATTGGCCAGAAATGGAAAAGAAAATGAGGGAGAAATGGACTAAATGGAAAACAGCATCAGAACAGAGGGAAACCACAGACTGAATGTCTGCGTTTGGCATGTTGTTAGGAATCTAGCAAGGTTCGGAGTGAAATCTTAATTATTTGATCTCCTCTTTATAAAACCCTGGCCTTGGTTTTCTCCATGCATCAACCTGTCCATTTTAATCCTGCGTGCAGTCTTTTAATGGAAAGTTTTAACAGGAGATTGAAGCCAACGACTTTCTGCTGCATCATGCAGGATTATTCATTTTCTGAACTTCAGACATCATACAATGCCAGATGGAAAATTGAGATAGAATAAGAATAGCAAAGCCGCTCAGCTGCCACCTGCACACTTCATCAGCAGGTAGCAGCGTTTTTTTTTCTGTATTTGTTTTCTGTTATAAACCTGTGTGTTGCCTGTAACAAGGACAGTAATCGTTAGTAATTCTTTCTGGTGTCTGCAGTACAGTCCCCTCTTAAATACACATAAAGATACAGATTCATACAGCAAACTTAATCAGGTTACAGACGTGTTCAGTTTCACTTTAATTCATTTGTTCGGCTCCGGTTAATTCAAAATTTATTAAATCTAAATTCATACAACTGGAGGAATCTGGAGGTTTCAGTTACATCAAGTTATGTTTACCTGTTTAATTCAATTCAATTCAATTTTATTTATACAGCGCCTCAAATCGCCTCAAGGTGCTTTATTTTGTAAGGTAGACCCTACAACAATGCATACAGAGAAGAACCCAACAATCATATGACCCCCTATGGGAAAGCAATTTGGCAACAGTGGGAAGGAAAAACTCCCTTTTAACAGGAAGAAACCTCCGGCAGAACCAGCTCAGGAAGGGGCGGCCGTCTGCCTCGACTGGTTGGGATGCGAGAAGGAAGACAGGACAAAAGACATGCTGTGGAAGAGAGACAGAGATTAACAACAAGTATGCAGAGATTTCTGTTAACACATAGTGAACGTGAAAGGTGACTGAAGAAGAAATACCCAATGCGTCATGGGAATCCCCCAGCAGCCTACACTTGTTGCAGCAACTAGCACTAAGCAGCTCTGATCAAGGAGCAAAACATTTCTGAGTGCTACTGTTTAGTTTTAGTTTTCACCATTTATTAATAATTTTTTATCACTTACACTTACTTTGGACTCTCCTGTTTGCATTAAAAACAGTAAAAGTTAGTAATTCTTAACCTGAGCTATCTTCTAGCAACCTTGTTCAATATTAGACAAGGTTAGCTGTTGACCTGATAATCAATAATAACCTCCACTGTTTCTCAAAAAACAAACTGTCCTAGATTGTATTAGTTGGAAAATCTGAGATGAATCAATTCTCAGTCAATCAGTGATTTTGGGAGAAAGGCTAGCCCATTCACTGAGATGAAACCAGCAGCTGCTCTAACCAGTTTTCTGGACAAATCCCTGGTCTGAACTGGGGAAGGATTTATGTGATTACATGTATGATACAACGGCTCACTGTTCATATTGTGTTAATTACACCAGAACACCACAGATTGCAGAGAGCTACAAACTACATCATCCAGTCTATTTTCTATAAATGGTTTGCATGGATTATGATGGGACTGAGGGACATTAGAGGGATGTGATTGAACTGTAACTTCCAAACAGTGAAATTTTAAAATAAAGCCAAGTGGGCCAGAAAAAATGAAGCTCAAGCAAAACATGCAGTTCCACTTGTGGCCACTTGAAGCTGGCTCCAAAAGTGAGCCAATCCCCACAGACATACGGCAGACAGCTGCCCCTCCCTAAACCTTGTTCTGCCAAAGGTTTCTTCCTTATAAAAGGGAGTTTTTCCTTCCCACTATCGCCAAACCACTTTCTCCATCTGATTGTTGGGATTTTCTGTTTTCTCTGTATTATTGCAGAGATAAAGCGCCTCGAGGCAACTGTTGCTGTGATTTGGCACTGTATAAATTCATTTGAGGAGAACTCCTATGATAAAATGCTCAACTTAACAGCATCACAAAACATAGAGCTTGGTACAAAAACAGCTTTGGACTCTACCCAGACAAACTTTATTTTGGCAGGTTCCCAGGTGTACTAATCCCTGCCAACGTTTATCTTGTGATTTATTTTTATTCTTTAATCCTTCTGAGCCAACAACATGATTTATTTAAAAATAAGAAGTCCCCTCACTCTGTTTTGCTTTGCCTTCCTGTCTCATGTTTCCCTGCAGTCTGGTCAAGTTGCTGTTGTCACTCAGATGTCCTGAGTCTTGAGTCCCACGGTCGGATAAACTCTCATTCCTCCTTCTTGGATTGCAGAAGACAGCGGTAGCCTCTGTTCTGCTCTGGTGATCCTCTACAGCTCCTGCTGAGTCTGGTTAGAGATGACCTTCAGCTTGTAGAGTTTGAGCCACTATGCTGTAGCTCAGTGAGGCTGTAGGAATACCAGCTGCAGTTCAAGACTGGAGTTAAAGTCCATCCTCAGGATGAGGAATTATGCTGATGATGGATTGTTGCTGATCTATCATTCTGTCCATTGAAAAATATTTATATCAAGTATTTTTTTCAGCGAGTGCTGGTGTTTATTTTTTATTTCTATATTGTCTGAGACCCAACACTCTGTTTTGGACCAGAGAAAACTATTATTCAGTATTTATTGTATGGATGTTGTATTGATTGACAGGTATTCAGATACAGGTAACTGAAAGCCAGCCTGACTCTGCTAGGCGTCACTTTCACTACTTTAATTTCTTTAATCTGGACTTAGTGTGTGTGTGTGTGTGTGTGTGTGTGTGTGTGTGTGTGTGTGTGTGTGTGTGAATATGGCTTACTAATGTGGTAAAGATAATCCAAAAAGTTTGACAACTGAAAAAGTAGTGTCTGTTTCTTAGCTAATTAGCCATTAATTTGCACACTTTATGGAAGAAAGGAGCTTGCTAGGATCAGCTGATATATTTGTACTTCCTATTTTGTTCTTCAAATTTAGTAACTTCTAGCTTTGGGGTGGCTGTAGCTCAGGTGGCACAGCAGGTCAGCCACTAATCAGAAGGTTGGTGGTTCGATCCCAGGCTGCCTCCTGGCTGCATGCCAAATATCCTTGGGCAAGATACTAACCCCATGTTGCCTACTGGTGGTGGTCAGAGGGCCCGGTGGCACCAGTGTCCGGCAGCCTCACCTCTGTCAGTGCGCCCCAGGGTGGCTGTGGCTACAATGTAGCTTGCCATTGCCAGTGTGTGAATGGGTGAATGACTGAATGTAGTGTAAAGTGCTTTGGTCCTTAGGGACTGAGTAAAAGCACTATACAAAGGCCATTTACCATTTAAAAAATCAACATGGTGAGAGCTTCAAAATGCCCTGTCCAAAAAATAAGTCCTACTAGCATACTATGTCCATGTGTAACATGCAGTGATTATATGAGTAAAACTTAGGTTTATGTGCTCCAGACTGCATCAATGCCAATCATTAAGCTGCTTCTTGATGACGAGCTGATGGATCTGACCACTTGTGGGCGGCCTGTCAGCTCCAGTCTGGATGTTCTCTGAGATGTGAGAGATTGTGATTCACCGGATGGAGATGAGCTTAGCATTTCTCTCTCGCCATTAAAATTCGGTGTCAGTGAAGCATGACCGTGATGTTCCAAGATACACGGGACCACTGAGTGTGGGCTGACAGCACGATTTAAGCTGGTTTTCAATGACTCCCCTGGTTCAGCCATGAAATGGAAGATAAACCTCCTTAAATTCATATTATTCAGCTTTTGAACCTGTCATAAATCATTACTACTTCATCGTGGGCATGCCATGGTTCTGAGTTATGTCTCTATGGGAAGAGAAGACCTGGGGACAGGGTACTGTATGCCTGTCTAACTTCAGTTTTCTAAGCACATCAGGCCACAATGACCCTAACCGCTCTGGTCAGATGGTGACAAAGAGCAGTAGGTCTCTTTTTCTTTCATGAGTTTGCTATTTTTGTAAAATCCTTGACTCTGATGCAAAATGATATATCTTCTTTTTTGTTAACTATATGTATGCATTTAATATTACATGAGGATGTGTCCAAATCACTTCATTTAAACTTGTGAAGTTCTGGAAATGGGGCTATACAAATCAGAAACCTTACCTCTTAAATTTGGCTTATCGCCCTGTAAAAATCATCTTGTCAGGCAACTCTTTTGAATCTGCATCTTTCTCGAATCTCTCGGTGGAAGCCACATTATGCTTCCTGTTACATTGCATCAAAGTGATGTTTCTTCAATATGATTTTCATTTCACACTGAAGTGCAGGGAGCAAAATCTTTAAAGTGACCCAGCTCATGAGGAAAAACTGGGTTGGTATGGCCCAAAAATTCCAGCACTGAAATCTCACCTTTGAGGAATAATTCACAGTTTTTTTGACAAAAAAAAACAAAAAACCTAACAAACATTCACCTAGTCTTGCTCTTTACCTAATACACATCCTTAGACTTAGACATAGCCAGACACCCAGCATTCATCAGCAGTGAAAATCCTTGATACGAAATTTGGGTCAAGATGATCCTATCTCTCCTCAAGTTTGGGGGTTTGTGGTAAAATTGCAGAATGAAAATTGCAAGTGGTCATAACTGGACTTGAAGAGAGTCATCTAAAAACAGCAGCTGTCTTGGAAGCTACCCAAGAGGAGAACCTTGAGGGGAGATTAGCCAAATTTAAATCAGATAAGGGTAACCACTGTCCAAAAACAAGTCTAAGCACTGATACTGAATATGTAAAAAAAAAAAAAAAAAACTCCACAGATCAGTACTGGTCCATAAGTCGTTTGGTACCGGGCCGCAAGAGTTGAGGCTAAGGTGTGAAATTTATGGTTTTCAGAGTTTTTATCAGTCTTTATCGCTATTTTTTTTATCATTAACTTGGTTTCCCTGGGTCTTTTCCCATGTGTTATGAATAAATCTTCTTTTTTTGGTACCTGTACTGGTTTTATTTTGATGTATTTGTATTTATCTGCGACACCTTAAAGGCCGGTCTGTGAAAATATTGTCAGACATAAACCAGTCCGTGGCGCAAAAGAGGTTGGGGACCGCTGCCCTAGGACTGTAGAGGACTCGTGGTCGTAGTCTTTTATTTTGAAAATTGGCTTGATTCTGTGTGGTGTTCCTATGTTTCACTTCCTGCCCTCCTCATCTGTTCTCTCTGTCCATCTCTTCCATCAAAATAAACCCTATGCTATTTTGAGCAACAAAGAACAGAGAGGCTTTGAAACATGCTGCGCCTCATTTGACGCATTGTAAGCATTGCCTTCAGTGTGACGCAGACGTGTCCTGTCGGGGTATGTGGCATTGAGTTGAAAAGCACAGGTCATGTTTTTTAAAGGCTCATTTAATTATAGATTGTTTAATAAATAAAGTCAAAATTAAGGGAATCATTCTTTATTCAGAATTAGAGTGTTATGTAAATGCATATGCATAGGGCAAAGTAATTTATTCAGCAATGCCAACAAGTCCAGCAAGTCCACTGTTCTAGTTGCCAGTGTCGTGGTCACACTTAGCGAGCGATGGGTTCAAACCGGAGAGAGATGGGATAAGTGTGCAGGATGTAAAAAGGAGGTGAGAGCTTATCTGATGGAAGATTAAGAATACATGAAGTGTTATGAAAGAGGGAACATCATCCTAAGGCAAACACAGCTATTCCATCCTGTGTGTGATATCACCTCACTTACATAAGCAAACCCGCTGTCCTGTGACTGACATCAACCTCGGATGCTTCGCGGTCTTTCGAATGCACAGTCCATTTGTTACAGAAATACATTCTATAATTCGTCGCCATGTTTGATGCCCATCTGGAGTGTGCCAAACTGGCACCAGCTGGACCACAAGCAAAGACTTAAATGAAATGTAGAAATGACTTGATTAAATCTTCTTTGCCAAATTTGGTTTAATTCCTGCAAAGTGGCTGTCTGCAGCCTCCACTTTGCAGGGACTGCTACAGGCAGCCCTGTGTCCTCTGCTGCTCATGTTTCTTCTTATGTAACCGTTACAGAGTAATTGAATCATCCGTGTACTGTACAACATCAGGAGCCAAATGGTGTGACACTACTTCCAGATCTAAGTTCCTGCTTCTCCTCCTTATAAGTGATGGCTCATCCTACTGGAAGAACTTTCTCTTGTTAATACAGGAGAAATTACTCTCCATGAGGCGCAGGAACAAAGGGGACATCCATCACAGCAGGTGAAGTGTTACCAGTAAGTCTTGGAAATTTCTTTCAGTGTTCAGAGTAAAAGATGACCTCTCTGTGTGTGAGAGAGAGGTTAAAAGGGAGCTTTTCAAACAAGAGCGATGATTCAGTCTTTCCTTCGTGCTGCTTTAAATCTTGAGCTTAAATACTACACCAAAAGCAGATCACTCCCCCCCCTCATATACCAAACAAAGTCTCCTGATTTGGAGGTCTGTTTAAGAAACAAAGGTTCCCATCGCTCCCTCTATTCGTGGATTTCTGCCTGCTGTTTAAAACCCTTCAACCACCCCAGGATCCATTCATAGGCCTTGGGGGTGTGTTTATCCATTTAATTCAATTCAGTTTAGTTTTATTTATATTGCACCAATTCACAGTAACAGCTGCCTCAAGGTGTTTTATACTGTAAGGTAAAAACCTAACAATAATATTTGGAGAAAATAATCAGATCGCCAAGTGCCGCTTTGCTATGAATAGCCCACTCTTACAAAGTTGCTTCACGTCACTGAGATTTATTTATTCAGGTTTCTATTCAGGACATTGTTGCAGAAGTCTTTTGGTTTGTTCAGATGCTACGATATAACATTAGGTTGAATTTGCTGGGACGTCCATTTCTAGGTAAGAGTGTGACATTAATAACAATTAATAACAATTAATAACACACACCAATAAACTGCCAAAACCTTTTATAGAGGTGCACAGAGTTGCTGATGATTAGTTAAGTGCATTTGATTAGCAGATTAGTAGCAGGACCTGCCTGCTACCTACCCTCTTATTCCTGTGGAAACAGTAGGGTGATCTTAGTTTTTCACAGGACTGCGTGCATTTTTGTGAAAAGGTCTTTTTCATGATTGTATGTTTGACTTTTGATATGAGTCTCACGTTTGGCTCGTAGTGAAACCACGTTTAACAGCCCTCCGGTTGTGTCACTGAACATAACGTGCTGCCATTGTTCTGAGTACAACTCAGTGATCTTCCCTTTGCCTATAAAACATGAGCGGTCAAAGTAGAAAGATATTTAAATGGATTATGGTTTGTTTGCGAAGCACTTTATTGTTTAACCTTCATGAACCGGGCTGTGATTTTCCTTACGTGTGGAGGTTGGATGTCTGGAAATGAATATTTCCTTCAGATTGTTTAGAGATTCACTTGCAAGGTCAAGGATGAAGGGGAATAAAAATAGCGACAGCTATGTGCGTGAAGACGAGAGGTTAAGGGGTTAGTCATGGCGCTGTCATGCAAAACATTGTTATGCAACTGCTTCACGTTTAACCTTCAGTCTTTGTTAAACATTGACAGAGGGCACTGGGTCATGTAGGGGTGAAAGAAACGCTTACTGCGAGAATTTATGGATTATTCAGAAAGTTTTGTCTTTGTTCCAGAAGGTTGTTATAGCTTATCCACATTTCTCTTTCAGGAGTGTCTGATGCTGAGAAATGCTTTTGCTTCCAAGGGACTCTTCAGATAAGGCAGTTATTCTCCCCATCAATGCCAAGTTGGTCCAGGCGTCTTCAGGGCCCCACGCTGTTTCTTTGGCCACTAAAGGAGGAATTTTCCATAGCTCCCCTGCAGAGAACAGCTTTTCTCTCATCTTGGTTTATAGACACAGGTGGAAGTGGGTCACTGCAGTGCATGTGACCGTGTTTTTATCACGAAAATATTGATGCATCTGTGTAAGGATATTAACCTGCACTATTTCCCCTTCACACAGGGTCGGATTGCAGAATGACTAAACCCTTTTTAGCTTTTTTAGGCCAAGATGGTGCACTGGTTCAGCTGTGTGCATCTAATTTGTGTCATTGCCTCCCCGTTCTGACACAAAAGCATAGTATTACATAAACATAGGGACAATGCTGCTGTCATGACTCCCAAAGGAAAGTTTTTTTTTTCTTGTTGACGTCAAAACTGTAGGCCGATACCCTGTTAGGATTTTTAGAAACACGGTGCTTAATTTAACCCCACATTCCTCCACCCTTTCATTTACAGTGATAATGGCTTGTCAATGCCGTTTAAAAATAGCACTCTGTCATCGCTTTGACGCACTACTCGACAGCCAGGTCGATCGTCTGCCTCGCCCAGCTGGGTTTCATGCAGCTCTGCAGACAAAGCAAAGCATGTGGGAGAAAGTCCTTAGCGTGCTGTGACTGCATGAATGAACAATACTTAGTTAGAAATAAATGTGGAATGTTTCACAAGTGGAAGAAAATCACGTCAGCGTCACGCCACAGGCCCAATCCTCTTCAACATATACTCAGCCAGTCTAAGTTTAATGCAGGCCTGACCTGAGCTGAGTGAACGATCAAAGGATAATCTTTCTCATATTGGAATACGGCCCATGTTGGCACCTCCTCTGGAGACGAGGACAATAGCGCCGATATCAGATGTTGTGTTTGCAGACATGTAGAACAACGTGTTCCGAACAAGCTGCTCTGAGGAAGACATTATTATTTATGGATCTGAATAAAAGTTCACCTAAAATGTAGCAAAGACACAAAAGTGAAGTGCAGAATAAGAAGGTTTTAATCAGCAACTTACATCTACTTATACCCAGTGAAAGAGAAACTGGATCACATGCATGCGATTAGAGACAAACATTAATCCTGTGTGTCAAATTAACACAAATCTGGTGTTTTTAAATAAAATAAAAGGCAGGAAATGCTTGAATTGACACAAAACATACAGTTGCAGGAAAAACTACTGGTAGACTGTGAGTGTAAACAAGGTAAAGTGCAGATAGGTTTTATTTCTATGTTGTTTCAGGTGAGGGTGCACGGTGGTGCAGTGGTTACCATAACCCTCATCTGAAACCGTCTTGCTGTAAAGAGCAGGTCTTTGTGTGGTTTGCCTGTTCCCCCTGAGTCTCTGTGGGGTCTCTCTGGGTACTCTGACTTCCTCTGAAAATCCAAAGACATGCATGGAGTTAATTGGTGAGTCTAAATTGATTGTAGGTGTGATTGGTTGCCTGTGTCTGTCTACACAATCCTTTTGCCCTAAGACAGCTGGTCACAGTCCCTCTTGGATCTACTTTTAATCTGCTTCACAGATCTCTGGACCTCTAATTCTTTTTGAAGGTGCACTGCACTGCTTATTGCTAATTAGTTTTACTGACTGAAGTCTTTTTCTGGTGCATTTATAGAAAAAGAACAGCCCTCTATATCATGTTATAAAACGTTCTTTAAGTTTTATGGACATAGCACCACTTCTCAACAAGGCACTTTATATTGCAATGCAAAGGCCCTAAAATGTTATAGAGAAACCAAAGGACCTGCATTTGGCAAATGCAGGAAGGAAGAACTCCCTTTTAAAAGAAAGAAACCTCCCGCAGAGGCAGGATCAGAGAGCAGCAGCCACCATGAAGGTTGAGGAGGAAAAAGAAGAGAAAATAGGAAGCTTAGGGGGACAACAAAACAACAAACTTTAACAAGAGTTAAAGATTTACAAAAGTGGTTTGTTAAAATAGTGTAAAGAGGGACAAAGACGTTTCTGAATGCATTGTGGGAAGTCTCCCAGACAGTCATATAATCCAACTTTAACTAAAAGGAAGTTTTAAAGCTAATCTTAGAAGCAGAAGGATACAAGGATAACAGATCAAAGGCTTTTTTGTCACATGCAATAATAAGTTATCAATGCAAGAAATACAAACCCTGATTATAATAAATAAATTAAAACATTGGCCATTGTTAGAAGAAACTCTTCTAAGTCTAGATTTATTTATAGCAGAGAAAAAAGTAGCATTTTTTCATAATTAAATCCTGAAGACTGATCAAACACGACACAACTGCTGGTTTAAATATCGCTTCATTGTCACTGACTGAGAGTATTTTTCTTTAACATTAATTAACGGTTTTATTTAATCTGATCTCAGGAAGAATGATTGTTGCTGTGGTAACATCTAATGGGGCTCTAAATAAAGAATAAAGAGTTTTAAATTGAGCTGATGCCGTGGTGCATCCCATAATATCATGCATAATAGCATCCAACATATTAAAGCCTCCTAAATTAGAAAAGCTACTTCCATCTGGGTCAGTAAGCAAGGAAGATGCTCACTTTGGAAAATATACGGATACGTTTCGGCACAGATTGTTTTTCTAGTCATGCTCAGTTAAGTGCGTTGTAATCTCTGGCAGAGTTAACTTAAATTGCTGCCTACTGATGGGGTGCAATCAAAACCACAAACTTTTCCTTACGTAAAACAAAGCCTGGCTCTAAATTGCTGGTCAAACTTAAATACTTTGTATGCCCAGCATCCAACCTGAACACCTGCTGCAGACTCCATACATGAATATGATGCTTCATTCATTTAAACTTAACTACCTCCGTACATAGCCCTGCCAGGATTACATTGAACTTAACTATGCATGGAGAAAACAATTGTGCAGAAACTATAGCTCTATATTTTCCAAACTGAACTGGTTCCTTCCTTGCTTGCTGACCCAGATGAAAGTAGCCTTTGTAATTCATCCAGGGAAGGAAGTGGCTCCTACTTGTGGCTCCTCAGAAAGCAGATGGTTCATTTAACCAGATATCAGATCAAAGACCGCGGCTCAGGCCTCTGCTTTCTCTGCCTGATGCTCTTCACTCTTTGAAGTTTGCTGTGTGCAAGCTCAGTTTGGGATAAGAGGACATCTTTTACAGTTACCTTCGAAATCTCTCTCTGCATAGCAGCATCTCATATCCTCCTGATTTATCAGTCTGTAACTGCTGCACAGCTTAGCCTGATGCAGCAGGAAGCAGCAGGCTGGAGTGTGTTTATGTAAAAGAAAAAGATGAGTTGATAGGCTTGTGTAACCGTTCAACATCCAAGGAGACTCCAAACATAGCTCAGCTTGTACACAGGCTGCAAATTAACCGGCGATGTGCACAGTGTGAAATGCCACAGTCTGGACGCAGCATGCTACGGGCACCTGTGATACCCATCTTCAAAGCGTGAGCATATTAAATTATTGCTGTGTCTGTGAGTGCATGTGTTTGCTGGGACAGACGAAGCAGTCAGAGCAGGTCCATGTCAGTGTGAAGAATCTAAATAAAACATTAAGAGGTGCCAAGGGTTTGAGTTCATGTCCCAGCACTTTATGTTCCAGTTATGAAGACACAAACATGACTATGCAGTTTAGCACGTGTTATGAGGCATGGTTTTCCCACTGGACACTGGCAGAAAGAGTGAAACATTACAGTGAATTCTACAGTATAAAGTGCACTTACAAAATCATTTGGTGGCTTTAAACTACCACAAAAACTGTGCTGTTAAATATTAAATCCCAGAAACATGGCATGTTTCTGCAGTAATTCCCAATCAGCCTCACATCACAATAAGGAAAAAACAGACTTTGCCTCGTTTTAAGGGGTCAAAAGCCCAAAAGGATGAAAACTACAGCTTTATACCAAACAAACTTGAAGGCTCAAATGTCACTGAGGAGATATTTTTGATAAAAATTGGTCTATTTCAACTGTTTAGCACACTTTACCTCCACCCCATGCCTGGTAAATCTGGGATCACAACATTCCCATGTCAGTCACTCCTGTCTGCTCCAAATAAAACATGCAAACATAAAACCTGGAGAGGATCCCCCCCCCGTTAGCTTCTTTCTGAATATAATAACACACATGAGCACTGATCGGCCTCTCTAATCACCCCGGTAACCTCAGTTATGGTGGATCATTGGTAGCTAACACTGTTTTCCTGCCATAAAAACCACAACAAGCTCACACAGCAGTAAAAGATCAAACACAGCACAACTACTAATGAAATAACAACTTGAAGAAGAGCATTAACCATTCCAGGACTTTGGGGTATTAAAAGGGATTATCGGAAACTCTTTCCTCCTTTTTTATGAGAACTGAAGTGCTGCTACAGTTTTAAGAGGTTCCTGGACCATAAACGACACTAAATCACACTTGAGTGTTGATTTAAGCTTTTTTCATGTGGTGTCTTCTTTTTTCTACATAGACCTTGAATCAATTTGGCATCCTTGTCATTCCCATACCCTGGACATGGAGTTTGTGATCCTGATCATCAGAAACTGGAGCATCATCCTGATGATTTGTTCTTACATAACTCTCCTAAGCAGGTGACTGTTAATGAGCCTCATGTGCCCTAAAACAGCCTTTTGCCCATTTTCTCACGAGAGCAGGGGGTTACTGAGCTAAATCATGGGAACCAGAATCAGATCGCTGCTGCAGACTGCAGGCGTGAACCGTCAGACCCAGCTCCTTGTGTTACAGAGTCATATGACACAAGCCGGGAATGCATTTTTACAACCATCAGCATTCCTGACCTTCATCCCACTTTTTCCCCCTTCATCTGTATTTTCCAGACACATTTTTTCTGCTTATGATTCTGCTCATGAGGGAGGGCATCCACATGAGTGGATTTAGGCTAATATGCGATGACAGTTATATAATGCTGCCTTTCTTCTACAGTCACCAGGTTTTAACCTTTATTGGCTTTATTAGCTCTAATGTGTCCCTATAATGGCAACTAATGTGACTGAAAGCAGACTTGCATTAAAAGCAAGAGTGCATCTCTTGTACATACATGCACGTTGTTGTGTGGAGACCATTCATTTGAAAGGGGAGCTCACATACTTTCACAGACATGCAGTTTAAACTATGCCGCGTGCTGTTATTTAAAGATCTGTGAGGTGACTTTTAGACATTGGGTGGAACATTGCTTGGCAAGACCTGCTTTGAGTTGAAGAGAAAACATTCAGATGGTTGACCTTTGAAAGAAGACTCGTGCAACATCACATTATTGTGATGTTCAACAGAATATGACAGGCTCGGGGAACACTCCGGCTATTGTGAAGTCTTTAAAGGTTCAGATTTAAATAAGAAGAATTATTTAAATAATAATACAGTTGCAGATAAGTGAAATTCAGCTGTTTGGATTGTGGCGGAGGTGCGGTCCCAGGTTCAGCTGCAGGGGAGGAGTGGTGCAGTGAGCTCAAACAGCACAAATAAAAATGATAAACAGCTATCAGAACACTGTGTGGGGTCCGAGCTATTCACATGGACTTTTGTTTGTTTTGGTTTTTTTAACTACTGTTTGGTTAGGTTTATTGAAAAGACTAATGCTTGCAGTCATAATTAAATTTATAGGTATATCAAGCTCGTACACAGTTGTTGACCCCTTTGGCCCTCAGAGCTGTTTTATTTTTCTTCAGAGCATTAATTCAACAAGGTGATGCAAATCTCTGGTTCCACCACATCCCAAAGGTGTTCTGTTAGATAGAAATCTGGTGACTGTGGAGGCCATTTTAGTACAGTGAGCTCATTGTCATGTTTAGGAAGCCAGATTGAATTGATTTGAGCTTTGTGACATGGCATGGCATCCTGCTGGATAGTTTGTGGTTACTGTTAACATCCATTCATTTTCTTTCGGTTATCCAATTCAGGGGGGAGGGGGTCGTCATAGGGTAAGAGTGAGGGTACACCCTGTACTGATCGTCTCTCAAAGGGCTAGACAACTATTCATATTCATATGCACGCAGACACGGGGAGAACCTGTGCATCTAGCTAGCAAAAAGTTATATAGAGGATCATCTGTGCCAAAAGCAATCATTATTAATAATAAAATAACGACTTTGCATCTTGTAGGAGCAGATTCTTTTCTTTTTTTTTACAGAGATTTCAAAATTAAAGTTTAAAGTTTAACTGCTTGGATAATCATGTTCACAAGGTTAAATGGCCGGGTCAGAAAGGTACAGTGACAGAGAGAGGGACCTCAGAGGGAGAAGCACTGTAGAGAAGGCAGGCAGGTATCAAAATCTGGAGTAGTGGGAGAAAATAGGTGAGACTTGGAGAGAGCACTATTTTACAACATCAGAGATTTAGTGCAGCAGAGAAAACTACAGGGAAATTGCTCACAGGCAGCACAGTGGCACGGTGGCCTCACACCAAGAACGTCCTGAGTTCAATTCCACAATCAGACCAGAGCCTTTCTGTGTGAGTTTGCATGTTCTCCCTGTGTTTCCTGTGGGTGGGTTCTCTCTGGGTACTCCGGCTTCCTCCCATAGTCCAAAGACATGCAGTTAGTGGGGATAGATTAACTGGAAACTCTAAATTGCCCATAGGTATGAATGTGAGTGTAAATAGTGGCCTGTTGCTGCGACAGACTGGCGACCTGTCCAGGGTGGACCCTGCTTCTTGCTCTAAGACAGCTGGGATAGGCTCCGACACCCCCACAACCCAGAAAAAGGATAAGTGGGTGGTTGGAAATTGCTCACAGGTGGGTGCAAGTATCAAACATTGGTGCATACTCTTCATTGAACACTTTTATGATTTCTATTTTAATAATGCCAATTATTTATATTAGGTTTTTTTTGTCAGATAAACCAAACTAGACCTGCTTTGTTCAACTAAGTGTCAGATCACAGTTCAAGCCAAACTCAGAAGTCTTCAGAAGAATTTTTGCTAACAAGGGTGTGGTGTGTAATAATACAGTTTTCAGTCACATGTCCTGGATTATTATTATTAAGGTTGTTATTGATGTTAGCTCAGGATTTAGAGTGGGTTATCTGCTGTTCAGGAGGTCGGTGGTTGAAATGTCTCGTGCATCTATCTGGGTTTGCATGCAAAGAGTGCTGTGAGTGTTAGGTGAGAGAAAAAAGAAAAGCATTAAATAAATTACAGTCTGTTTATCATGGACTAAGCTAGAAGAAGGTAAAACACTAACCAAACTAACTTGATAATGTAGATGGATTAGTAACGTGAGTCGACCAGTGTAACAAATAGCCGGGCAGCACAGTGGTGCATCAATCACCTCACTGGTCCGAAGTCATGCTGGTCAGGTTAACTGGTGATTTTAAAGTGTCTGTTGGTGTGACAGTAAATAGTTATCTGTCTGTCCTTGTTGCATGTTAATGATTAAATGATGCCAGGGTGTGCCAGCATGAGAGAGCTGAACCAAGAGTAAAGGAGCATTCGTGCACTGATTACATGAAATTTACTGTCAAAGTCATTCGATTAATTTTCAATGTTCAAATCAAATCTGGTCTTATGCATCATAGCGAGATAAAAGAAGTAAAAAGGTCATCTGTTACCTACACAGCACTGAGGAGCTGCAGCTTTTATAAGACATATTGCAGGCTGGAATCATGTCACTGAAATTATTTAGTTTTATTGGACACAAAGAAACTCTGGAGATGGAGTCAAAATAATAGAAAGTAAGAGAAAAACTGCTGGCATATATTTAGTTGGTGAAATTTAGTAAAAGAAATAAAAAAGAATCCCAAAATGAAAATTCAAGTGGAAAATAACACTTCTGAAATTAATTGCTCCAAAGGAACTTGTATATGTTTGAAAGCTTCATTTACCTGCTGCACTAACTGCCACTAAAGCAGGCAGACAATCTCGTGGGGAGTGCGTGGGAAAACTTTCTTTCTGTTGCATTCCTATTTTCTCGGAAGTCGGATGTTGGAACCCAGCGTGACTGTGTTCCAGTAGAAGCAGTCAGAGAAACAGGCTTTGTTTGCTCGATAGCGGCAAAACCATTCAGCTACTGCTAGAAATACCTGGAATGCAACCTGATGCATGTTGGATGTTTTTTCAACGCTGCCACAAATTCACAGATAGAGTTTGGTCAGTAATCCGTGTATGGTTTATTTAGTGAGTCACAGTTAAACAAGAATGGTAGTAATGATGCATCTTAGTCTTAATCCTTTTTCTTCTTCTGTGGGGTTAATGGCAGTTTGGATCCAGTCAGGTTCAATTTCCATCTGTTGCTGCACTAACCATTCAGAACCTCATCACTGGTGCCAAAAAATTTCTTAGCAGACAAGAAGTCCTGCAATTTTCACAAAATTAAATCTTATTTTTCTCCCACCTGCTAAGTCTCCACACCTAAGCACATTACCTATGCATGCCCTCATCTCTCTTTATGCCTCATTGTGTTGCCTGCAAGAAAAAGTAATATGACTCTATTACATTACACAAATTACAACAGCCATTTTAAACCAAACAAAAAGAAAACAGGGAGCACAAGAGTCCAAATATAAGTAGCTGTTCTGGATACCTGCCCGGCGATGGGGCAAGACCTGGAGCAGCAAAGGCAAAGCAACTCGGGAGGTCGACGCCACAGGAGACAGCTGAGGAGATGGAAGCGACACATCTGGGAAGGATGCACAGAAATACAAACGGGAAAGACACCAGAAAAGGTAGAGAGGTGAAACAGACTGAAAGAGGAACCATAAAACTCGTCTGTTGTCATTACAAAGAAATGCGAGTCAAAGAAAAGTGCAGCACACTTTTCCGTGGCTCATCTTACTTTGGTGTGGTTTGGGAGGCCGTGTGTAATGTAAGAAGGCTGTGCAGCTGACAGTGACTCACACCTCTCAATCTGATTAAATTAATACTTTAATGATGTGATCTTTTAACAACTTGCAGCACAGAAATCTGAAAATGTTGCCCTCATTCTCTTCTGTGTTTATGCTCTATAAAACCATCCACTGGACCAGACTGCACCATGTGGTCATATGTGTGATGCTCCAGCTTTACCCCCTTTGGATTTTTAATTGTGCTTGTGAGAAATAAATACTGAATAAAAAGATTTATTCATGTGGAGTGTTCTTTGACGTCATTCAGTTTGCTGCCGTATGCTTATTGGAAATGTTATAGCCTGAGATTGCCTCTGTGACCTTTACATAAGATGCTTATTCAGTCATGAGACCAAGGTTTAAAACTGCTGTCACATTTAAAAAATGGAGGTGAAAGGAAAGTGGCTTAAAGAAGTAATAATATCTGAATTTGTACATAGTAAGCAGATAAATAGAAGTCAGATATTTTTAGGCCTTTTAATTTCAATAATCCAATAAATGTAATCCTGTGTGTGCAGAAGTCTCAGAGAATGAATGTGGACATGCTGTGACATTTAAAGCCACAAACAATAAAAGCATTGGCATTTATGTGGGAATAGCAGCTTTGTTGGAGATAATTAAAGCAGTAAATCAAATGGGCAACAAATAAAATCTGTCTGCACTTGTTATTTTATGGCTGCTTTCATGTTTCTGTGGTGAGCTGGGAACATCAAGTACGTCTGGCCGATATTCATCTCAACAGCTGGGAGTGGATTATACGTCTTCTGTGTGCGTAATTTGGATTATCTGGCCTCCAGTGCATGATTCTCTGCAATAATCTGGGGAAAAAATCATTCAAAAATAAAAGCATCTGCATCCTCTTCCCCCACCACTCCGACCACCACCTCCCACCCTCAGATTTATAATGTAGTCCGGGTACATGAAGGGGATTGGAGAGAATAGTGCGCGAGGGATTTAATAGCTTAATCTGTCTTCATGAATGAATGAGTGGATGAATGGGATGAATGGATAAAGTGGGAGGATGGACCAGGAGGTTTATCCTCAGGTCATGTGTGTGTGTTCATTTGTCATCATAATAGCATCTAATGTCCTGGGCAGGTACAAGAAAATGGAAAAACTTTATTAGGTTAGTAATTAGAACCAGATAGATTCAGCAAACTGCATTATGTGATAAAATAAGAGTCTTTATTAATCATGGATGGCAGGGAATTATTATTGTATGTTTCAAAGAGGCAAGAGGGGGAGTTTGATAGCAAAACATGATAGATCTTAAATGTACAATAAAAATACCGAGTTTGGACATCTCTTCTTGAAGTTTTAGAGCAATGTTTCAACATTTGGAAATGTTTTTGTACTAGCTTTGTCAAAATACAGCAAACATAAACCTCCAGGTAAGTTGGCTGTGAAATTAGGGAATCACACGCCTGTGAATAAATCACATGATTCAGGGGCTGGTAGAGCCACCTTTAGTAACAAAAACATGCAGCAATGGTTTTCTATATGACTTTTATCCATCTCTTGCATTGTTGCAGAGGATTTTGGCAAATTCGTCTTTACAACATTGACTTATTTTACTGAAGTTTGCAGGCTTTTGCTTAAGCACAGCTCTGTCAGCACTACATTTTAATCAGGGTGAGGTCTGGACTTTGTCTGGGCCATAGTAGTACCTTGATTCTTTTCTTTTTCAGCCATACTTCTGTAGATTTGCTATTGTGCTTTTCTAATTTTACTGTCATAAAATTTCACATTTAACATGCAAAATGAGGACTCTAGAGTTTGGGATGTAGCTATTGGTTTGTTTGTTTTTTACTGCCTGATCTTGTAGTGAATTCACTGGGACATCCACTCCTGGGAAGACTGTGTTAACATACTCCTGAGTGGGCAGACCAGCACAACCTCTACTTTTATAAATGTGTCTACATGATTAGCAGCAGCAGGCTGATACTTACCTTCTTCATTCCTATGGAAGCAGTAAGCGTGTATTCACACAGCATCCTGTGAAAACTCTTTGTCAGATAAGTATTGACTCTTTATTTAAGTTCCAAATACCTGGGCTTAAATTTCAACCCAATCTCACCTACTACCAGCTACAAGCAGTATTTTTGTAATACATACTGCATGCTAGTATCATATCAAACTATGATTTCCTATCCTTTTTTCCAGGCATGATCCAAAAGTGCCAAGCTCATCCTTTGAGATGCAGAGGCACCCAGGTACTTAAGAAATGGGTCCCGGGGCTGATAGGATAAAAAGGGTTTATCCTTTAATGCTGCAGAAAAGGTTTCAAAAGGAATGATACTTCACACAGCTTGCAGCCAGAGATTAAGAGTAGGAGCTCCACGATTGAGCCACAAGCCTAAAAGCACAGTGCAGCAGAACTTGTAAAAGGTCTCAAAAATAAACCAGTAACTCATCATTTAGTCCCAGCATGTAAGAAGTAGATGGGTCTGTGGTTACATGTATTATTCAGATGGTCTATGTACAAAAGCGGCACACATGAGAAGTGAAAACAGTAATCTGATTACTTTTTTCAAGTAACGAGTAAAGTAAGGGATTACTATTGCAAAAAAGTAATTAAATTACTGTTACTTTCCTGTAAGCACGTGGCATTACTGCGTTACTAAACCGTGATTTTGTTTGTGAGAGTGTCTCATGACAATGACGTAAGGGCGTGCGACGTTCGTGGTAACAGACGTGTGCAGATTAACAATGGATAATATATATATACATATACATAAAACATTAGCATACACTGTGTGGGAAGACAATTTCTTTTTACAGTGAAAAAACCCCCTAAACTTCTGAGCAAGTACCTAGCACGCTGCCACGGGAATGTGAAATAAACAGAGAAACCCCTGGATCCTCCCACTGACATGACCGCTGCAGCACAGGGCAAACCTCCACCTGCTCCACTCCTGCTTAACAGGCGACAATAGATTTAAGAGTGACAGGACTTAGTGCTGCTGAGTCTTTGATTTTATTTATTTTCTGCTGTTTTACTTGCATCTATTTGAAAGAGTGAGTGTGAACACAAAATATGCTGGAAGATGGAGAAAATGGGTTTAAATGTTAAACAAGTTTCTTACAGTCAAAGACTGTTGAAATTTAACTTTTGCTTGATGCAATGTGCAAAAAGTTAAAAGATTAAAACTCATAAAACAAGTTTTAAAAAGAGATTTTTTCATTTGATTACATTTTATATGATAGATTATGCATAAAAAGTAGAATTGGCCTGAAAGGTCTATTACCTTATTACCTATTCAGGTTGTGTATCATGTTTTTTAAAAGTAACTAAGTAACTAATTACTTTTGAAAATAAGTAATCAGTAATTAATTACTAATTACTTTTTTCAAGTAACTTGACCAACACTGGGTATGACTCCATTATTATGTAATCCAAATGAAACCAAAGTAGTAAAGTATACTTTATACAACTTAAACACACTTAAAATCAAACAGGACATTAAGAGATGTCTAAGATACAAAACTAGGAAGGATAAAATGATCCACAGTCACATCCAATATTCGTTTTAGTTTTAATGCCCAATGTATTTTATCTCCACATATTATTGTGCTCATTATTGTGATGCTGAAGTCTGAAATTAAGCTCAGAAATGAATGCCAAAGTACAAAAACATCACACTGGGGTTTAAGAGAAAATTATAGGCTTTTGATAATGAGACTTTTACTGCAGCTGACCAATAACCAGCCCAGAAGTCACTAAACATTCCTCAGAATTTAACATGTTTTTCTCAGTTAACACATAAAACACAAAACCAGAATGCTTCAGAGATGGTGGTGTTTTTAACATAGTTATGGTCTCTTCCACAGCACGACAACTTGCACGGTGGTCCTTTAGTTGTTTTCTCCTTTGGGTCCAGCAATGCTATGTTTGGGACTCACATTTAGGGTCGTGTTAGGTTTATGTGAGTGAACATCTGAACGAACTCGAAATCTGTCCTGAAATGTCGCTCGCTGGCCTGTCACCAGATCTCAGCAACAGCTGGAGGAGCAGAGGCACAAACAAGCTGAGGCACACAGCAAACTTCAGGAGATTAACGCTGCGATTTGTGCCAGATGTACTGAGAATTGATGCCGCTGACTTTTAAGCGGATCTCTTTGTAGCACAAGTCGTCGTGCAGAAAAAGAGTTCTCCTGTATGTAGGTTATCTTCAGAGATAGTGGAGACTTCGGGCTCTGTGAGTGTTTTCCACACATGCGTGACTGTCCCTTGCAGCCCAGACCGTATTTTTATGACATGAGTGTTTCCCGCAGAGACATCAAAAGTGAGCCGAGTAGTTCCCGGCAGCACTGGGGATGGTTTGGACTTAGCCTCCTGCAGATATGTTCTTTCCTTGGCTGCGAATCAAATGTGTCTGGCTAATTATAGCAGCTCACCGCCCAGGATGACTGCAAACATCTGGTGTTATGTGCATTTGTTGCCCTGCCGTTTTTGACGACTCCTGCTGAATAAAGTTCACTAAGAGGCAACATTTTGTTTTTGTTATTTAGTCTGTGCTCTCTGCTGTTTTCTGTTCATAGCTCCACCATCAGGTCACGCAGCTTATTCTGATGAGACGAGAAAACACTGCAAGCTGTCAACATTTTAGGGACTGAGGCTTTACTGGATACTGAACAACTATAGTGTAAACAAGCAATTTAAAGCTTATATTTGACCATAATGATGCACTTTTATTGGTTTTAACTTCACATGTAAGCAATTTTAAGCTTTTTTGCGTTTTAATAAACAATTTAACGACATGTGCTCCAGGAGAGTGTGTCACGTTGTAGTGGCAGAGGGAGAATAACGTAACAAAACGTGAGCTCTAACAGCTGAAGAAAAAGTACACAAACATCCATCCATTTCAGGAGGGACTGAAAAAACAACAAAAAAATGACAAGCGAAACACAGCTACCAAAGAAAAACATGAAAAGTAATACAGTAATAATAGTAAACATGAAAGAAACAATGGTAATTAATAATAATCTTTGTTATAATAAACTTAGTTATACGGTACAATTCTTAACAAAGTTACAAAGTGCTCCACTCAAATTTCTATTACCTTGGTACAACTGGCTTGTACACTGCAGTACAGAATGGAGTCATGCCACCAACTGATTATGAACTACCAAAGATTTATTTAACTTAATGTTAATCATCGTGTGTGTGTAACTCCATATCAGTGGACAAATGTATGAGATATAATGTGCATGCAACAAAGACATTAGGACAACCGAAATAAAAAGAAAACAATCAGAATCAGAATACTTTATTAATCCTTAAGACAGAAGATTGTGAAGGGCTTAAATAAGCTGGCAGAAAACTGGGCAGGCTAACTTAAGAACACTAACGTGTCCGTGCTAACATTGCTAACACTAACAGTGATGTTTGGTTTGTTTGCAGTAAGCTATCTAGCTTAGCTTCCTGGCATGCTAGCACTTCCTATTTGGCTGTAAACACAACACAGTCAGTGGTAAACACACTGGTCCTTTTATGGCACTTTTATTCTCTACCTGCACTCAAAGCACTTTATAGAACTTGCCCCATTCACTCATTCACACAAGCACTTTTCTATGCTTTCTATCAAACATTCATGCTGCAGTGGATGCATCGGAGAGCAGCTTGGGATTAATGTGGAAACTTAAGCAACCTAAGCAAAGGCTGGACCACTACATGTACTTTAAAGTTTGCTGAGATATTTAAGTCTGATTCAAAGTGACTAATCACCAGCAATTAGTCTGGTGATCTTCAAATTATTATCCCGGGTCACAAAATTTGAAAATGAAGGACTAATCATGCACATTTGTGGCAACTATCTTGTGCCCACTAATGACCTGAGCCAAATTACAATGAGTCAAACAGCAGATTAAGCTTAAACCTCACAATCAAACGCAGCAGTGTATGCAGGCAACATAAGGAGAGAGTTCACTTAGAGTCTCCTGGGAAACTGTGGACAACATAAAGCTTCTAGCTAAAAGATGAAAAGTGCCACAAGTGAAGTAATCAGTGGGTGTGTTTTTTTTTTTTCGTTTTTTTTTTCAGTTCATTTGGGACTAGCAGAGTATCCTGTGGGATCTGGGCTGCAGATACTACACTTCAGAGACAGATGTCTGCTGCCCAGTCCCAATGAGAGCCCTAATCACTGAGCCTACTGACATGGAAAACTGCCAACAGATCACAGTGTCTCTAAACCTGCTGGCCTGGGATGGCAGCATTGATCGACAGCAGTCAGCTGATTATATCATGGTGGAAAATTCCAACAGGGTGTACCGAAAGCAGGGGCATGGAGGGGCATCATGGAAATTATTGGGGAAGGATGGGGGGGTCTGCATTTTCGGGAAAAACAGTCTCTTACTTCTCAGTGCATTACTGTAAATATACTTTAAATATAAATATACTTTTAATCAAATAAAATACCTGAAAAACATCATAATTGCAAAATTCTTAAGTGCTAGTTAAACACACCAGGAGATGTCTGTCTCTGACAAAGTCTAAAATGTACTCAATTTGACTTTCCCTAAATAAATACATAAAAACACAAGATTAAAATAAAATATAGATGATTTATAACATAATTATGATGAACGCTGGTTGGTGGGGCACTGTAATTTTTACCTTGGGCACCGACAGGCTTTAGATTCACCAGGACAATTTATAGAGAACGCTCTGAAAAATTAAAAAATATCAAGTAAGTTCAGTTCATTGGACAAAAAGGTGATAAAGGTATATAAATAATGGCTTGTTACAATAGAAGTATGCAGAAGAGTGGCATAGGCAACATGGAAGCATGGATCCATCCTGTGTTGTATGCACAGTTCAGGCTGCTGCTGCTGGTGTGATGGTCTGAGGGATATTTTCTTGCACACTTTGGGCCCCTCAGTACCAACTGATGTACCTAAAGAAGTGGCCAGTGGGTGTTTCTGTCTTTGTTACCAAAGACATATTTGTTTTTATGAGCTCCAACCAAACCACCGTTTATGGCTGCAAACAGACTGCTTTTTGTTTGGCATGTCGTTACGTGTCAGCCACATCTCCTGATGTATGTTTATAGGGACATGAGGTCTGCCCATGATTAAAAACATTAAACCTCTTCATTTTTAAATGGTTTGGTTTTTGTTGCTGGTAAAGTTCTCAGATTCTTGTCGCCAACAGCCCCCCCACTACTCCCACCTCAGCCAGCTTTACGTAAAACCAGAGATTTAAGCTTATGATGGTGGTTTGAGCCCAAATACAGTAACCCCTAGTTAGTACCACATCATGAGTTTACCGGGTTAAATTGTATCATAAAGAACACATTGCATAACTGTAAATTAGTTTAGGCATGACTCAGATAATTCAGGTGGGTATAGTGAAGTTTATTTCAAGTGTTCTCTGCATGAATGACTCAACAGTTTGCCTTAATTTAGCTAAACCTTGCTCTGTTTTCAGTGTAAAGTGAGGCTCTTGTGTGTAGGTGGTGGGCTCTGTATGAAAACAGGTATCAGTGGGAGGGAGGCCACAAAAGGTCAGGTCCTGAGAACTTGTTGCCATGGCTGCGACTGCCTTAGTTGGCCTTGGTCTCAGAGAGCTTTTGCCCTTTAGTTAAAAGTCAAGAATAACCTCCACGTAAGCTGACAAGGGAGATGAGGGTGATGTTGGGTTTTTACCGGAGGACTGAAGTGATTCATCGTTTAACTGTTAAACTTTAAATTCTGCAGCGAAAGGAACTGTGACAATGAAGGCCACAGATAAGATGATATCCCTCAAGAGCAAATTTGCATAAAAGACGTACCACACAGTAACCTCAGCCTTCAGCATTTCAGTATTAGTTGTTCACAGAGACAAAACTGGTGAATAATCACATTAAAAATCATGTCGAGGAAAGCTGAATGAACGTATTTTTATGAACTACAATAGAAAGATGCTTTACTGTACTGTCAACGTATTGTACATCAGTGTTGAGCAGTTTCTCATAATAGCTTCATAGGAAGGATTCAAGTTTTAACTATTAGGGGTTATGTCTTCCTTTTATATTTTATTTTCCCTTGCTGTAAGAGCTCTGTAACACCGAAATCTCTCATCCATGGGATAATAAAGGTTTATTCTATTCTATTCTATTCTATTCTATTAAATAAAAATTCAAATTAAACTACTGTAAAAGCTACTTTATTCCTACTTTTTAGAGTCTTGCCATAACATCTACACAGCAAAAAAAAAAAGAGTCTAAAACACAGATTAACAACCACCATAAAACACAGTAATAAAGCTTGACTGTATCTATGCCATGGCAATGCCACCATGATTTAGGTTTAAATTTCAAGTGTTACCCCTGTTTAGCACTGCTCTAGTATTTTAAAATCAGATTAAAAGCCCACAGAAATACAAATTTTTCCGTCATGACCCGTGGATACAAGTGCTGGGTCACTGACCATCCTTGCTGGCATTTGTGGCCTGTGTGACTGTGGCTTTAACACAGTCACACAGGCCACAAACACCAGCAACCACTTGCCAACTGGTTGGGGAGAACAATTTTCCCTACAAGCAGGGATTCCCAGATGGTTGTGGATTTAGTCTCTTGGCCTGCGTGAGTGAGGCTGTTTTCATGTAATCCTATAGCATTACACATTTATTTACCCAACCCTTAAACTTGGGATTATACTTTCCACATCCACTAGGGTTTGCTAGGGACTCCATTGTGTCTGGGTGAAATTTCAGGTGGTGGACATTTAACATTGTAATGTAAATTTCTCATCATCAGTTGGTGAGCATGTGGGTCTGTGTGGCACAGTGGTCAATTTTCAAAATAAAATTCCCCTTGCAGACTAATTGCCTGCTTGCTCCCTCTCCATGTACTCTGAAGTCGTGCTAAAGATAGAAACAAATGTCAAAGGCATGGACCTGTTTCAGTGGTTAGGTCTGTGCAAGCTGCAAAATCAAGGGACAAATTTAGCCAGCACATGATGCCTGAATATCTATGTCGTAACTTACAGTCTAACAGAAAACCCTTTTAACCCTACACCATCACCTTCCACGTAACTTGAGAAATGTAAATAGACATTAGGTCCACAAGCCCTAAGCAACTGATTGGCGTGAAAGGTTGTGTGTGGGGCTAAGAGGAGCTTCTGGTTTTGTCGTAAGTTACGACCTTGATTTCCCGTAGGAGTCTAAATCATGCATAAGGCAGGGATTATACATTCCATGCCTGCTAGTCCATTAGGGTCATACGATGAGGGTGACGGGCTACCTGTTTTCTCTGACTATGACTGTAGTCCTTGATGTTCGCAACAGAGTATAATCAACCCTTACGGCTGCTTGCAGTTTTGGTAATATTGTCTCTAGGAAAACTTTGTCTGAAACTAGGTTCTTTTCACTTAGTGGTATTTATATCTAAGTTAACAGTAGCCAACGCCTCTTCTTTTTTTATTGTTCTGCTGAATGAGGCAGAAACACAGTGTTTCAGTGACTTTGTTGTGGTTTTTACCTCTTTCATTCATGCAAAGCGAGCAGTATCTTGCACCTCATTTACAGTAAAAAGTGGACACATAAGCTTCTGTGAAGTAAGTACTCTGGATTTGTTTTTCTTTAGGCAGAGAGGGGAAAACCAAGTATGATAATCTGATAAAGTCACTGAAGCACACAGACATGTGGAGCACTGCTTAAAAACATCCACCCTCCCAAAAATCTAAGTGGATTAAAGCCATCAGAGGGGGAAAAAAAACCCAAAACAGTGTTTCCATTAGCCTTTGTTAATTGATTTTCCCAGTAGAACTGCTGTGCAGATAAAAAGGGTTCCCACATGTGCACCATTAAACCCCAAATACGTGGACTCCGGGCAGGAGGCGCAGTGACACTGTGGCTTCTTTTTGAAAACACCCACAGGTAAGCAGAGAAACAGACGACCAATTATAAGCGGCAGCAGAAGATCAGCATGTTCCGGACTTCCTCCCTCTAACCTGGCCTGCTGTCAAGCTGCTTGTGCTCTGCCCCCCGCCTCTGTCTGCCTCCTCACATCTACTTCACAATTACTGCCTGTCTGATGGAGTGCTAGTCACTGCAGCAATCAAATCAGTCTTCAGCTCCGCTCATGAGTCTCTGCTGTGGATATGCGATGTGTGCCAAGCTGCTGCCGCGTGGGTCAGGGAGGCTTCAAGTATAACCAGCATTCGCTTCCTCTGGCCAGATAATCACAAACAGAGAATGGTGCAAAGGTTTGATCATACGTTATTAAGAACAACAGACATAGTGAAACCAGTGCATCTGACCTGCACTCCTTCATATGGCGAACAGGGGGTAGATCCTCTGACAGATGAAAAAGTCCTACAGTGCCCTACAGTTCACATGATTTATTACAGCAGCAATGTATTTTTCTAATACTTTTTAGTGTAAGTTCCCAGTTTAAAGTTTTCTTTAACAGAGCATGATATTCATTTTTAAATTTATGGTCCCATTTACAGCAAAACAGACAACAAAGCAGGACATGCTGAAGGTTATGAGTTAGTACCATATGAGCATGCATTTGCCTCAGTAAGATTATTGTGGCTATGTTCACTTTTTACCTCCTGTCTGTGGGTTTGACTCAAGACTAGGAATAGTTTCCTTTTCAGATCTGGCTCCAGATAAGGAAAATACTGAGATTTATTAGGCACCAGTGCTGACAAGGCGCCTATTGAACCCCTCACTGGTTTTATTTGCAAAGGCCAGTGAATGAGAAGAGAAGAAGCAGTGTATTTATGACACAAAAGTAGCCATTACAACAGTCCTTCATTACAACAGCCAAAGGTGACTCAGAATCTATAGCAAGATAGCTTAAATAAATTATCAAATTAAATTACATTTAATTAATTACATTTTATTTAATATGAAAAAACAAGACAGATTCAGTTCCTTTCATTTCCCAAAGGCTTAAACAGCGAATTGTTCCTGCATGTCTGATTTCACATAGACTTTATGTCGGATGGCCTTCCTGATACAAAACCTTCCATTTCCCCAGGTTTGAGACCACAACAACCTTATGACATCACGAGGCTGTTGTTTGTGACAAAACAAGTCATATAAAAATTACACAACACAAAAGAGTTCAATCAAAGTGAAAAACAAATAAAGTAAAATAATAGAATATATCAGTTGTACTTAACCAAGATGTCACAAAAAGTAATACTTTGGTACCAGATTGATTCCTAAATTGATTCTGAAGGCACTGAAGACACGGCACTATTTGGTCATCGTATATTTCAAAAGTATCGGTACTGACAGTTTTTTGGAAATGTCTTGTATGATCACATCACAGAGAGATTTCAATCACATTTTAATGTTGGTTAACGGGCTTAAAGAGCACCAGAACTAAGACTGATGATTTAGTAGAATAATAAAGAAATGCAAACATGAAATCTAAAATGCAAACTAGCAATAGTCTAAGATGTAGGACTACAGCACTGAAACAGCAGTAAAAACAAACGGAAAACACTTAAAAACTCCAAAGTGACTCAATCAGTGGCCACATTTTGATCAGCTCCAATTTACAAAAGTGTGCAAAAGAGTTTCTCAAGAAGCATGTGGCTGAAATCGAGATGTGGTAATCTGCGAGTGTATCCCCCACTGAAACCCAAAGATGATCAACAGAGTGACAGAAGAGCAGCTCCCTAACAGTTACTGCTAAGACCATAAAAGTAGAAAAAAAACAACTTCCATTTGTGCTTTTTTACTTAGTGAAGCATTTTGGGAAGCAGGTACAATTTGTCCTTCACCGACCCCGTAGCCTGCATAGTTCATTTAGTCTGTGGCCAACCTCAGGCTGCACATAAGCAATGACCATAAATTAAAGTGTTATTAAAGTTATATAAATAGTTTCTCTTTAATAAATAACCAGGGTTCAAGCTTTCCGTGGTAATATTATTGTATTCTTTTTCTGTTTTAGAGCTCCTACTGAAAGGAAATTGGATCTGCTTGTTTGCTGTGCAGTGTTGATTATTTATGTTTAAACGGAAACACTGTTTGTTTGTTTTTTAAAGATTTGATTGTGTGTTTTTCCATCATCCAGGCCCGAGTGTGAGAACTCAGGATGGATTAGATTAAGTGTGTCAACCGCGTGTGGCTAAAGCCCCACTGTGACCTGAGGATTTTTCCACGCGCTCAGACGTATCAGTCACTCTTCTGTCAGCATCGCCCTGCATGTTCACCGCATGTGACAGCACAAGAAACCATAAATGCAGACACATGGAAAAAAACAACCGTGGCGCTCATTCTAATACCTGATGTGACTCTGGTATTTTTATTGGCTTATACTTGCGCGGGGCAGTACAGGATTGCAATAAACGGTGACAACAAAACAATCATCGCCTCCATTGTGAAACATTTCTGAGCAGGCAGTGTAACTCCGGTTGCTGATCATAAAAATGCTCTTATCACTAATGCTATTGCTTTACCTTGGGGAAATCCTTTTTCATGTGCAATGTGTTCTTGTTTTGAAGTCTTAAGAACAAAACATTTTGATCCACTTGGACTGGAAACACTAATGAGTAACATTTTTTTTTTCTTTCTCCACACTGCAGGCTGTGAAAGCAGTGTGCTTAGCTGAATAATATTGCTCAGGACTGAAAACACTCAACACTTTTTTAGATTAAAATAAGAATAATTTAAGCATCTTTCTTGATTCTAGAAAAGGATACTGACTGCACTTCACTAACTCATGATGCATATTTCCCCGAACCCATGCAGGCAACGATGAGAGTATCTGCATAGTCATGAAGTCAGGAGTGTATGTCATGTGATAAGGCTATTAGAGGAGGATCTGGCCTCTTTAAATAACCAGGGTTTAAGCTTTCGATGGTAGTGCCATTGATAGAAAGAGAACCGGGGAAAAAGCTGGCTAGGTGTTGGGAGAGGGCATGGATTAGTGGTGCAGAGGTGGCGATATGGTGCCACACAGGAGGCGGGTGGGTGATGAGAAAAAGCTGACTCAGTGGGACAGAGAGGGAACATCCTGCCTCGAGCACCGTGTAGTGTTAAGAGCCTGACTCACATGCACAGTGAGAAGATCGTGCACTGGAAAACTTCTTAGTGTGTGTGATCCAGCTCCTGAATTATAACCACGGGCGTAAACGGACTGGATGCACTCTTCCTCATCCTCCTGGGGTTCATATGTGATGTTTGTCAAATTTCAGTCGAGTTAGACAGAAAAATCAGGTGCCGACTTAAACCATTTAACTCTGCTGGGTTTCCATGTTTCTCAACCTAGTGTCGTGGAGGCTTTCACCTCCTTTCAGAAGGGAGGGATCAGGTGGAAAGGATTATGTGTTCACTAAAACAAAACTCTGCGTCAAACCACAATTATTCCCAAACCGCAGTCCTGCAAATTACGGCGCTGTTTCATAAGAGTAGCCGGGAGCTCCTGTACAGGGGGAGGAACCAGCTGGAGCCTCAGCTGCACCTCAGCTCTCCTTGTTTTCCATCATTGATGTAGCATGCAGATCAGACCGAACTGAGAAGGGCCACAAGAATGTTCCCCAACACGAAAACAGAAGGGGCCCTGCCAGTAAAGATTAAAGTCAGAGGGGTAAAAATGGAGACAGACATTGCAGATTGTTAGATTGGTAAACTTGTTGTTGTTTAATAAGATTTATAATGTGCATCAATAACTTATGAGGCTACCTTTGAGATTTATATGTAAACTTTACATGGTTTTAACGTCTGATCAGTTCTGTGACAGCTCTCTCAAATTTATAGCTCTTGTGGTTAAACAATTATCAAAATAGCAGTTATGGGTCAGTTAATCGTTAGCTTCAGCAGTCCCTTCATTGGTCAGCTGATTTACACAAAGGCGTTATTCACATCCCGACCCAATATGGTCTAATGCGCATTACATAAGTCTCACTTAAGTCAAACAAATCCTGCAGCTCCCTTTTTCTACACTGCATTTATATAAATATACATAAATGGGGGATGTGAATGCACTTGGCAGCTGGATTTAAAGTAAATTATGTGACCTCAAAGTGATTCTGAGAAAAGGCTCTTAGGGTGGAGTCGTTACGTGTTACTCTCTCAGCTGGTGCTGAGCCTCGGAGCGTCACCTTGAAACAAATCAGAGGCGGTGACATCACATGGAGCAGCATTCGCTGCCTGCTCGCCAAAAGGCCTTTAGCTGGATTACACTTCAGGTTTGGCAATGAAGTGGTTTCTGTGATCGGGCCAATTCTGTGACGCCAGAAATTTAATTTTGCTATCTAACCTCTCTCCAGCCATTCAACTTGATTAAGACTCGCATGGTTCCTGTTTCTCTCTATTCAGTATAATAAAGCTTTTTATTACCCACGACAATTAACTTTGCAAACTGTCAGGACATTTTTTGTGGGTGGGTACGCTAAACTCAATTATGCTCAGTATTAATTTTATCTCTTTGTAAGTTTATTGGTGAAGTCCTCCGGAACAGTCCCAGTTTCTCATGTGGCCCCTTGGGAAAATTAATTGCCCACCTCTGGTCTAAAACAACCCACAGTGCTGTGGTGGAAATCTTTTGAGACTGGGTTCACTCATGCAGAAAGGACCAAGGGGCGCCTTTAAGAGTTCACATAACAAAGAAGCCTCAATTGTATGAATGTAATGACTCAGCTTCTGTGTGGAGGCTCCTCTTTTAAGTGAACTGTGCTTGGTCCCTCTGGGAAGTGACCTCTGTAACCCCTCCAATGAAACAAAATGTTCTACAGCTGCCATAAATAACAATTTAGCGGCGTCATTATAAGATGATAAAGGTATTAAGGTCATGCTTTTAAACTGGGGAATACAACACTGCCTGTCTTTTGGAAGCTTTTCTTGTATATAAGCCCTCTTAACACATGATCTCAGATCACTTTGAGAGAATAAGTTAGACATTTTTTGTATAGTTGCAACACACACAGCAGGAAATAATCTGATTCAGATGACTTCACAATGCTGGATGTGGTTTAGATACAGGTGCTCCCTGGGTAGAGTGTGCATCCAACCACTGGTGGGTAACACACTATGCTGTTACCTGTGCTATCCAACATTACAAAGACTTTGTGTTCAGGATCTGGCAGGGTAAAGACCAGCTAACGTCCACTATGACTGTGTTGTGCATTTGCATCCTCACACTCAGCTGAAAAAAACGTTCTTGCAAAGAGCTGCAGTGGATGTGTAGAGCGGCTGTAGATGTGGTTAAGAGCTCAAAATTGTTTAATAAAATTATTTTTGACACTTAAGTTGAAAACTTTGAAAAACTGAAAAATATGATCTATTTGCTCAAGTATGTGCTTCTTAATTTTTAGTTCAGTTTCTCGGGGGGTAAATTAGAAGCAACACACAAGCTTCAAACGGGACATTAGAATAATTTCATGCTGGTATCATTAAAGAAGCACAAGCTTTATGTTGTGAAATATCTTTCTAGTCTTTGTCTTCAATGCCTTAGAAAACCCAAAGTGTTCTGTGATTACTTTAAATCAATGGTGAGATGATAATTTGTTTGATCAAACTCAAATCAACTCACACAAAATTAGTTTAATTTACTGCATTCTCACGTCGAGAGTCTCAGTACACACACATCCAAAGAACAAACAAACAAAACAACACAGTGTTTGCACAGCGGTGCCATCAGTGGCACCATACTCACTGACTGATACAGACACTAACTGAAGCCGACTGAGGCTGGGTTTGTGCAGCTGAGCTGTTGCTGCAGCTTTCCTGGCTCACATTCAGTGCCAGTATGTCTCCTATTGAACACGTCTGGGACACACTGGGTCAGCATGTTCATCAGAGGCAGCCACAACCAATGAACACAGCACAGCTGCCGGCTGCACTCACCCAGAAATTAGTTTTTTTCTGAAGATCTGGGACACTGTTGTGTCCTTCTTCCTGGATAAATAAAGCTAAATCATAAGCAAGCACCAATCATAATTTAGTTGATTTTCTGAAAACAACTTGGTGGCAACACCCAAGTTTTTGATATTGGTTTGTAAAATCCCAAAGTTCCATGTATAAGACATGAGCACATGACACCAGCAGGGACTACTTTCCTTTCTTTTTATGATCTAATAACTGATGTGAAAGGAAAGCTAACATTAGAATAAGAATTTTCTTATTTTTGGTCATTTTTGACCAGAGGCTGAAATAAAATCATCTCAATTTCAACCTCTCTCTGATCGAAACAGTTTAGAGCTGTTTCGGGTAGATCTCCTCATGAAACAAAACACTTTTGGAATTAAAGGCTGAAATAGGATTATTATATATTTGGTTTATTGTTTACAGTTTATGTAGGTTTTAAAAATCTATCAGTTTTTCTTTAAGTCTCAGCATCTTGCCAAAAATATTAACCTGTGTTTTGTCACTTTTAGGCCTTCATCTGTATGTAGGCCGTGTCAGCTGAGCGAGCGTCACTGCAGGCAAACAAAGCTGAAATTCTTTTCGGACGTCTGCTGATGGTGCAGGCCCGGGCAGACGGTTGCTCGTCTGTAGCTCGCATTGTTGTACCGCCATGCAATATGACTCATCGACCACAAGAGATCTCCTCATGGACGCTCCAGAGCTGCCAACACCCACCACCAACGGCTGTCCACTGGGTTATAAAAGCCCTCCTACGTAGAAATAGTCCATGGTGGTAGATAAAAAGCACTTTTCAAAATGTTTTTCTTATATGGGTAAGGTTCTATTCAGTAAAGTCTTATGTAACATCCATTAGAGAAACTACTGCTAATTAAATTTTTATTAGAAGAGCACAACAGCTCAGTCCAAGGAAAATATTTTTAAAGCACTTTTCTTAAACCTGCATGTATTTGCTTTGGTGTGATCCCATAATGTGGTGATTCTAAAAAAAAAAAATAACAGTAGTTTAGTGTTTTTGGCTTGAGAAAAACAGATTTATTAAGCTCAAGTTTTTAATGTATTATGATTTGCTTTATATGTATAGATTTTGGTAAATTCTTTTTAAGAAATTCTTTTTTTTCTCTAACTTCAGTGTTGGTGATGTTTTTCCACAGACTGTACACTAAAATTCCTTTGCATACTTACCAACCAACAGCATCGGGATTATGGATGAACCTCAGAGATCCAGGCCAACCCAAGCCAATATACCCTCTTAGCTGAATTCTACTGATATACTTTAACTTACAAGCATTCATACAATTTGGTAATGAAAAACTTAACCACCCATATTGCCAATAAGCTATTGCAGTGTAACATCAGTTTAATTATTCCTGCCACAGTACTTTAGTGTTCTGCAGCAATCATGGTACCCAGCATGAGTAAGGATACTGAAACCACGAAGAGCTTTTGCATCTAGTTTTCAAACATAACCTTACTCAAAAACTGCAAAACAAATGGATATGTGTTAAGGATATTATCTGCTCAAAGTCAACTGTCCCAATGATGATCAGTTCATTGATCCATTTCTTAACAGCAAAGTGACCTGAGCCAAGGGCCATCATCAAATGACTCCCAGTGGTCTGCTGCTGACCCTGCCAACCAACTACAGCTTCTTTCGTCACCACCACCACGCTTTTTTCTCTGCTTTAAGAACTGGAATGTATCCTTTGTTTGAGAATGTGATAACTGTAACCCACATACTTTCCTTAGGGAATAATAGGGTAAGCTGATTCTGATAAGATTGCTTAAAAATTCCTTGTTTCACCTAACAAGTGCAACAATCTGTGTGGAGAGTGTTGTCAATCCTTTATTGTTATTAGGGAGGCTTGCTTACACATAAAGTAAGTACTTCAAAACTGATCATGCATAAATCAGTGGATGAACAAGTTTAACCTCCTGAGTAAGTCACTGAAACTGGTAACCAATAGAAAACCCCTATCCTTTAAAAAGATTTAAACTTATTTTTATTAAATGTGTCTATTATTATTTTTGTCATAGTTTTACATTCTTAACCGTTTAGCTTTATTTATCTATGCATGTATATATATTTCTATGTATTTATTGATTTAAAAAATTTACAAAGGAAAAAAAATTCAAACCAACATTCGGTAGCCATCTTTGGTCTTTTACTGCCCCCTGCTGGAAAACATAATGTTTTATATAGGGGTCCAGATTTATGCCTGAAGTGCACTGCCATGTAAATAATTTGCATTTACTGAATATGTACTGACTGAGTACCACTGTTCAAAAATTGAATAAAGAAACAAACTAAGTTTTGCCTTTTTTTATTATTAAAACCACTTTATAGAACATCACATCAGTTACAATGTAGAATCCAGGTCATTTATAGTTTATAAAAGACAAAATGTTTACACAAAATCATGACAGTGTTTACATGATATCACCCACTACTAACATTATTTACTGTATCTTTTGAAAAAAAAAATACCACTATTTATACAGCAAAAGACTTAAGAATATTTAACAGGAGCAAGTTTCATTGTTCCCTGGTTTTACTACCACACTGTTCAACAAACACAGCAAACCTTCACCATCTTATCCAGAAGGGTCACCTCTTCACCCTCACATGGAAGAAGTAATCTGATTGGCATGGTGGTATGTTTGAAGCAGGTCCCTTATGTAGCACTGGAACCCAGTCACGATGTGTTTCATCCATTTCATAGGCTGGTTTGCTGCAATAATGCCAAATAATTAGAAACTCTATAAAGAGAAGGTAGTGCTGCAAAATCACTCAGTAGGATGTTTGTTCTAATTTGCTATGAGCTCAGAGTGCATCGAAAATAAAACTAATAGGCTATAAAGAGTGATATGAACATATTTAGAACTTACCGGAATGAAACTGTCTGGAGCACCAACAGATATTTGGAGATGGAAGAGAGCTGGATATCAGCTTGTCTCACAGCTACTATCCAGGCTAGACGCCTTCATTTGGTAACATCCGATACATGAGCTGCCTCATGTTGCTTCCAGGTTGGGAAAGAATGAAAAGATAAACCCTTTTCAAGCTTATTCTCTTGCCGGTCGTGCGATCTAACTTTACAACCGACCACACAGCAAATACGAACCATGGCTGTTGTTGTTGTTGTTGTTGTTGTTCTTCTTCTTCTTCTTCTTCTTCTTACATTTGTATTGGCGGTTGGCAAACAACTGAAAGGTGCATTCCATGGCTGTTGTGTGTGCCTTCGCTCCCTTTTCACTTGCGCTAGACCCCCAAAATGGCGGATCGGGCCAAAATCCTTTCCACGCCCACCCCCGTGACATCACGCTCCAAAGCCCTTGTAAAACTACGTCACATTCGCACAGAGTCTCCAGTTGAATTCCGTGGACGAACGTGACGGTGCGTTTGATTAATCTGCTTCCATCCAACCTGAAATATGAAGTGTTTCGACTTTCACACACCAAGTTATGACTTTGAAGCGGGTAGGTTACGTTACAATTTAATTATTTTTACATTAGTCGTGTTTTAAAGTTTTATACGCCGCGTTTCTTTTTCGTTTCTTCTAACTGGCTGTCTCACACATGGCAGACTGAGTTTGACAACAGCCGGTGTTTCTTACTTTGGGTCCACAGGCTGAAAACATTTTACGGTGTTGTTCTGAAAATCCTGCAGACCTTTCCAGCGAGGCTCAGCCTGCGGTGGCTCTGTCCTTTCCTGTTGTGTCTGCTAGAGAAATGTGAGGCTGTTTGAGGCCCTGCTGTGACCCATCATGGCAGGGTTATAGGTAAACCTCAGACAAAGTGAGCCGATTTTAGAGTGATTTTAGCCATTTTGGTTTTCATTGTATCAAATAGTTGTCTCTGTACATTTGTGTTTATTCAGGTGGCTGGATTGTGCATTAATCCACAGGAGCAGTGCATGAAGGCTGGCCGCTGCCATCAATGGCGTATGGGTCACCAGATGTAACCATGGTAATTTCTTCATCATAATCTTCCCTCATTTAGTTGGTTTGCAGACCTTTCCAGCGAGGCTCAGCCTGCAGTGGCTCTGTCCTTTCCTCTTGTGTCTGCTAGAGAAATGTGAGGCTGTTTGAGGCCCTGCTGTGACCACTCGCTGCAGGGTTATAGGTAAACCTCCGACAAAGTGGACAGGTTGTTTTGTTTTGTTTTTGTTTTGTTCCTTATTTCTGTGCATTACTAATGTCCACACACAGACGGCGTAAAAGATAGAAGCAGCTTCCAGGTATGAAAAGATGTGTGTTAAACCTTCTGCAAAGAGACTTTTTGTCCTGCAGAATCTGAAACCTTCAGTATTTCTAAAAAGTTCAAAAATACTGTCAGAAGTAAAGTTAGGTCACATTTCAGGCAAAATTCCTTGCTGAAGTTTACAGATACTAATATTTGAAATGGATCTCAAACCACGTAAACCTCACATTTATCTTTCTCTGCGTTTACACAGGCGGCTGGCTTCTTCAGCAATGACTCATAAGGAGTAGCACATGAATATGGGCAGCTGCCATCTTCAGTTCCTCTATGGCGCGTGGACCACGAGTTGCAAATAAGGTAATCTCTTCATCGCCATCTTCCGTCACGCATGACGTGAATGTGTAGGTGGTGTGCAGACTTTCCAGCGAGGCTCAGCCTGCAGTGGCTCTGTCCTTTCCTCTTGTGTCTGCTAGAGTAATGTGAGGCTGTTTGAGGCCCTGCTGTGACCACTCTCACTGCAGGGTTATAGGTAAACCTCCAACATTATTTTACTGTTTAAATTGGAGCTGAAGGCTTGTTGTAACACTCGAGTGTTGTATTTTAGCTTCTTTACTGAAACTGTTTTTCTGTTGCATGTATCTGCTGTTGATGTCTCAATAGATGCCAAGTGGCTGTCTCACACGTTCACCTGGACATCTCTTAACTGTAGTAAGTGTCATAGCAGCAGTTCTGGACTAACACAAAGGCTCTTTCATTAAATCCAGAAGTGCGAATTGTTTTACGGTCCTCTCACAGACAGGAGCCTCACTCAGCTCCATTACCCACCACTAAATCCTGTGTTTACAAAAAGAATTACGTGTTTAACATCAGTAACATATTTCTGTTAAATCTGCCATGTTTCAGCATTTAGACGTCAGGCGCAAATAAATAAACAAATGTTTATTTAGTGAACTTTTGCGTGTGTACGTTTAGTCCTGCTCACTCAGGTTGTTGGGTGATGTCTGTCAGTTTGCACATAAACAGTTCTGTAAGTGAAACCTGTGTTTCATCTTTTCTAGCACGGCGCTGCTTCCAGAGGAAAGCTCTCCAGTCATCGTGCGGATGGTTGTTGTTGCTCAAAGCGCCAGAGATTTAAGAGTCTGACTTCACAGGTGAGAAAATGAATCCATGAATATCTGACATCTTTTATTTTTATTTTTTAAAACCCTTTTACTAAACTTTGTCGTTTCTTTTTTTTTTTTCTTCTTCTTCTTCTTCTTCTTCTTCTTAGATTGGACGAAATCTGCAGAGAACAAAAGAGCCGGAGAACCAGTTGATCGAGCAAAAGAAATAAAGATTAAAATATTATTTTTATTGCACTGCTTTAGTAATGTACAGGTTGACTGTCGTTTGAAGCACTTGTTGGTTAAGTTGACTTGCAGATTTTGTGGTTTAATGTGGAAAGAATCTGTGACACTAAAGAAACTAGAAAAATGTATTGCACAGAGATAAATCGATTATAATCTGTTACAAATTTAAACACATGAAAGTGTTTGACCAGCTGAAATTAATACTAGAGAAACATTAAAATAAAATAATGAAAATGGATCTGATTTTATTTATTTCATTCCTTCCAGGGGCCAGAGTAGGTGACATTGAGAGAAGTTTAAAACTGCTGGCTAAGGCTAAATGTAAATTCAGTAACATTGTAATTCACATCGGCTGTAATGACACATCAGACCAGGAGTGACATGTTTAGCTGCTTGTTCTTCCAAATTTATTAACCCTCCAAAACGTGACTATTCAGAGTTGGGACCAGGAAGCAGAGTTGCAGTCTCACACGCCTCTGCAGCTTCTCTGCTCCTGTTATACCGCCCCAAACCCCATCCCCTTAGAGCTGGATGGGGAACTCCAGGCCTCAAGGTCCAGTGTCCTGCAGGTTTTAGATCTCACCCTGGGTCCACACACAGAAATCAAACAGAGTTCATTACCAGCCCTCTGGAGAACTTCACTTCACCTTTACAGGGAGTGCAGAATTATTAGGCAAGTTGTATTTTTGAGGAATAATTTTATTATTGAACAACAACCATGTTCTCAATGAACCCAAAAACTCATTAATATCAAAGCTGAATGTTTTTGGAAGTAGTTTTTAGTTTTAGCTTTAGCTTTTAGGGGATATCTGTGTGTGCAGGTGACTATTACTGTGCATAATTATTAGGCAACGTAACAAAAACAAATATATACCCATTTCAATTATTTATTTTTACCAGTGAAACCAATATAACATCTCCACATTCACAAATATACATTTCTGACATTCAAAAACAAAACAAAAACAAATCAGCGACCAATATAGCCACCTTTCTTTGCAAGGACACTCAAAAGCCTGCCATCCATGGATTCTGTCAGTGTTTTGATCTGTTCACCATCAACATTGCGTGCAGCAGCAACCACAGCCTCCCAGACACTGTTCAGAGAGGTGTACTGTTTTCCCTCCTTGTAAATCTCACATTTGATGATGGACCACAGGTTCTCAATGGGGTTCAGATCAGGTGAACAAGGAGGCCATGTCATTAGTTTTTCTTCTTTTATACCCTTTCTTGCCAGTCACGCTGTGGAGTACTTGGACGCGCGTGTGATGGAGCATTGTCCTGCATGAAAATCATGTTTTTCTTGAAGGATGCAGACTTCTTCCTGTACCACTGCTTGAAGAAGGTGTCTTCCAGAAACTGGCAGTAGGACTGGGAGTTGAGCTTGACTCCATCCTCAACCCGAAAAGGCCCCACAAGCTCATCTTTGATGATACCAGCCCAAACCATTACTCCACCTCCACCTTGCTGGCGTCTGAGTCGGACTGGAGCTCTCTGCCCTTTACCAATCCAGCCACGGGCCCATCCATCTGGCCCATCAAGACTCACTCTCATTTCATCAGTCCATAAAACCTTAGAAAAATCAGTCTTGAGATATTTCTTGGCCCAGTCTTGACGTTTCAGCTTGTGTGTCTTGTTCAGTGGTGGTCGTCTTTCAGCCTTTCTTACCTTGGCCATGTCTCTGAGTATTGCACACCTTGTGCTTTTGGGCACTCCAGTGATGTTGCAGCTCTGAAATATGGCCAAACTGGTGGCAAGTGGCATCTTGGCAGCTGCACGCTTGACTTTTCTCAGTTCATGGGCAGTTATTTTGCGCCTTGGTTTTTCCACACGCTTCTTGCGACCCTGTTGACTATTTTGAATGAAACGCTTGATTGTTCGATGATCACGCTTCAGAAGCTTTGCAATTTTAAGACTGCTGCATCCCTCTGCAAGATATCTCACTATTTTTGACTTTTCTGAGCCTGTCAAGTCCTTCTTTTGACCCATTTTGCCAAAGGAAAGGAAGTTGCCTAATAATTCTGCACTCCCTGTAGAGGTGGCCACAGCAGATCATCTGCCTCCATCTCGGCCTGTCCCCGACCATCTTTCCTCTGTCACACCAACATGTCCTCTTTCAATACATCTATTAAATCTCTGTGGTCTTCCCTTTGCTCCCCCTGGCAGCTTCATATTCAGCCTCTTTTGTCCCAATATATAATGAATAAAAATAAGTTTCAGAACACTAATACATTTGATAAAAGTTTGTCCTGCCCATAGATGGTAAGATTTTTTTTTTTTTTTATATCCCCCAGCCATAAATGGCTTGTGGGGTATTGTCAACACCGTGCTGGGTGAGGGGACCGTTTGTAAATGTGATAACTGGAGAATGATTAGAGTTTTAAATTGATACTGTAGGTACATCTATTAAAAATCTTGGAGAGTTCAAATCTCAGTGACCTTGACCTCAGAGGTCAAGTTTTCTGATAATGTCGTGAATGCGTTAACAAGGTGACAGGATTTTGAAACTGATACCAGAGGCGTATCTAATAGGATGCTTAGGTGTACGATGGAGTATTAGGGGAACATTAAGAAAAAAATTATTGAAAAAAGTACTATTTAAAGATAAAAAGTTAAGTTGTTATTTGAAGACAAACTGTCACGGCTGCTAATGCCCTCTACAAAATGTTTTGTGTAGATGCTTTATGTAGGGGGATTAGCAGCTGTGGAGGTTTGTCCCAAGACAACTAATTCTGCCTAAATGTTTAATTCTGCATTACATCCACGTGAGGGCGCCATTGCATTACATCTAGGCACTAAAGGTTAAAGACCTGTTTGACTTTAAAGGGTGACCGTGATCTAATTGGGTTTCTCTGTTTATCTAACACTAATAAATTGATATGACAAGTTTAATGGCTTCTAACGACATTTACACAACAGTGAGACATTTTAGTCTGTGAATGAGGCGGAAGTGAACCAACATCTTTTTAAAGTGTAAATGAACCTATTTTAATGTATCCCAAGAGATTTCATTTAAAACTGGTTTATTTTTAAGCTATAATTTAATTATTGGTGGTAATAAATTATATATTTTGCATGGTTTTCTGTGTAAAAAGTGTGTGGCGGACATGACGTGTGAGTTTCGATTTCGTCCTGACTTCCACGGGGCTGTGGAGTAAACAGACCCGGTGTCATGAAGACAGAGAAGTGAGCAGTAACAGTAAGTTGTGGGTCGTCAGATCGTCGGTGTGCCGGTTCAGTCTGTTTCTGGTGTTTGTAATGAAACTATGATGAGGTAATCTCCTGAATCAGCAGGAGCAGTGTTCGTAAAAAAAAGTTTACAGGGGTTTAAAATCAGAAGTTTTTGCTTTGCAGTGGCTGCACATCATACCTGCACATCTTTTATTCCATTTTGCGGGTCAGTAATGCTAATCTGCACATGTTTTGTGTCTATGACTGACCTCAAAGCGCTACTTTCACTTTCGATTAAACTAACTAAACGCCACAGATCCCGTGCTTTGTCTCTCTGGCACCAGAAAGTAGAAAACAAGTGAGTCTCAAGGTGTTTCCAGCTCCTTCCTGAAGATGCATAAGCAGGGAAGCCTGGTTAGGCTGTTGGGGGGTCCAGGTGTTTCACCAGGTGACAAGACAGCTAAAAAACACCAGTTTATTTCCTCAGAGCTAAGCACGGAGGAGGGGAGGTGCTGTGGGTGTGCCCCTCTCACCTGCCCGGACAGGCCGTCATCATAGCCCAGGACCAGAGGGTGAGTCCACCTCAGCTGACCTTAAACAGGGGGTCAGTTGGAGGTGAAGGTGTTTGACATGGGTTGAAAGTTTCTGTGTGGATAATAATAATTTCAGCCATTCAGGGTGCATTAATCTGTGATACTTTAGCGCCCTCTGTAGGCGGTATAATGAAATGCAACAACGTTAAAAATGCCTCAGCGCTCCCGTTTCTGTCTTGGACTCTGATGGAGTAGCTTTGCATGATTCACAGGTCAAAATAGTCTTTCTTTATCTGATCCCGGGCCCTATCGGAGACCTCAGTTCATCCTCTGAAACAAGCTGTGCAGTGAATATTAGTTTGCAGAAATTTAGTTTGCAGAGTGGGTTTGCTTGTTTTAGGTTGGTGTTTATGGTTTTTATTTTTTTATTCTTTAGTTTTTGTTAGGTTCAGTGTAAGCTTTAGTTTTCTTAATTATTATATGATGGAGGATGTTTGTCAGGAGTACATTTTTTAAAAGTTCAGAACAGATATCACAATAACAACCCATTTTAACAGCAAGTTGGTTCACAGTCACGTAGATGCCCAGAGCCTCTGTAAATACAAAAACAAATTCAACCAAACTGACAAAAATAAAGACATTTCCTGCATGTTTTTAGTTAATTTGTGAGTGCACAGTATCATTCCAGTTACTTCTTGCTTTATATTAAAAATTCTTTTTTAAAAATGTGTTTATTTCTGAAGGAAAATCAGAGATCATCAGAGAAAATAAACTTAAAACATATAAACGATTAAATATTTACTCATGCCACCTTTACGCTTACTGCCTGTCAGAGGTCACATGAACCAAAACATTATAATAAATTTACCAGCACTAGGTGAGAGGTATAAGGGATTTGATTATATTTTATTTCAGTGAATCAGGACACTTTAATGCCCAAGTTGAGGCTATAAAAGAATTTTAACCTCTTTTTTTAACAGTTCCTGCTGAATTTAGCAGACTGATGTGCTGCAGATCGATGATCAACAGTATCGTTTAACCGTGAAAATGTCTGAGGTAACTTGAACATTTACTGTTATTTATGTTCTATTAGGTCAGATTTATCCTTTATGTATTCATGCTGTTGGTCCTTCTCTCCCTCTCCCTTGTCCTCAGATGGATTTCCCAGTGGAGGCAACACTACATTTGAAAGAGTTTCAAGATGAGAGAGAAGTGAAGAATATCCTCAGGTCGCATGGCTTTGAGATGCATGATGTAGGAGAAGGTCAGGTGCGTGTAAAGGGTCGTTTTTCTAAGCTCAAAGAGGTAAAGGCTGAATTAGAACAGCTTCCCTTATCACAAACCAAAATGTCGCCATCCTCATCATCCTCACCAACCCCAGCTGCATCCTCTGGAGCCATTCCCAAAAACTACAGTCGCAGAAAGAAGCCCCCACATGCTGCTCTATCTTCCCCCACCTCCTCCTCATCATCAGCGCCAGGCCCTTCTCGTAGCCGTCCAGCCTCTCAGGGGTACGCTGCAGCCTCGTCCCCAGACCAGCGTGGTTCCCTCAGGCACAGAGAGGAGACGTTTGTCATTGATGCAGATGTGTTCAAGTATGCTGACCGGTTCAGGGAAAAAGAAATGGACAGCATCCTGATCAGCCATGATGTGAAAATGAAAGCAAAGGATTGTGGTGATATGGTCAAAATCACTTTAACGGGGAGGAACTCAAAGACAGCACTGAGTAAAGTGCAGAGCCTTATGGCTTCTCTCAGCAATACACTACGCACACAGGAAGTTCCCCTGCAGGACATGTCTGATGATGGCAAAACGCTTTTAACGAAAATTAAGAAAAAAGGAAACATCGACGGTTTGGTGCTGGTGTGCGAGATGGGCGACAGGCTCCATCTTATTGGCTCATCTCGCGAGAGCTTCGAGTTAAAGCAGAGGTTGCTGGATGGGCGTGACCGGCACGGACGCACGGGGAGAGCCTCAGCTAAAGGCTCCAGGGGAAGGAGCAGCTCCGCTCCACCGACTAATCGCAAAAGCACAGAAATAGCTGCCAACCCTGATACATCACCCGGTGGAGCCGCAGGTTACTCGCCATCGAAGCACCGGGATGATGAACAGAAAGATGCCACGACTGGGCGGGAAGTTGATGCTTACCATAGCCAGCCAAGAGAAAGTAAACCTTCACCTCAGAAATCATCCAAGTTCAAAAACCTTTTCAGAATTAACTCCAATGAGATAAAGAACACATTTAAAAAGATAAATAGAAATTTAAAAAAGAAATGATAGAGAATCTCTGTTGACACAAAGCAGAGCACTGTTGTTCTTCTTGTGTGTGAGTATTTAAAAGGGTCTAAATGCATGGTTTTTTTCTTACTGAGTACCTGTGTGGTGTTACACCACTAATACTGAAACCAGGGCTCAAGCTTGAAAGGAATATGCGTTTGCCTTTAAAGGAAATGCAGCCTAGATCAGTGGTTAGCTTAGCTTAGCATAACGACTGGAGAATGACACTAAACCTCACCATGAAACACTTTACATCTTGTTTATTTAATCCAGACAAAAAACGTGTTTTGGGGGGAGAATATGTCCTAGCCTGGTGCTGTTTCTGCAAAGAATAATTTGACATTTAAAAAAACAAAAGATTTATAATTAATCTGCATATTTTTCAAAATGTCCGATTATTCTTCTGAAAAGATACAAAAGTTTATATTTTATTTTTGCAGATACCACCGGTGTGTCTGACTTAGCTCTGTTCACCTGACAATACTGAAACAGAGCTAGTCATCTGAAACCAGAAGTAATAAAATGTCTGCATAAAGCATGAGACTGTGGACCTCCCCACCAGTAAAAAACCACCCAGGAAATCAGTTTCCTGTTTAATAATTACATACAACAACAGAGGAGGTAGAGGTGAGCCCTGCCTTCTTCCCCTTTTCTGAGTCTTCTGGTCAATATGTAGTCGATGGAGCCACCCAGTGATTAGTCATTTTAAAGAAACAGCTCCATCCTACCCTTTTTTTTTAATCTGAAGAGTTTCAAATCTGACTTTTACTTAGAATCGACTAAATTAATAAATAGTTTGTGTAGTGTTGTAAACAAGCTTTCAAAACCCAAAGAAATGTGAATCAATGTTCTGTTTAAACAAGAAAAAAAGCAGATTTCATGTCTAAGGAGCTTAAACCAAAGGACGTTTTCTGTTCATTTTCTGTTTATGATTGAACTGTTTTATTGCTGCTTTTTTACACTCAGACTTGTTAGATGATGGTGTAATCTGTCAGTCGGGTCAGATCTAATTATCCTCTGGTGACCTTTGAATGAAGTCGGTCATTTATGCTGTTCAGACTTTGGGAGATTTTCCAGAGGTTCATTTGGATAAAGTCCAGACTGCTTGAAGAATGAAGGTTCGTGCCTCAAACCTGTCAATGCTGGCAGGTACACCAAGTACGCCTATCTTTATAATATCAGCTGTGTAGATGTTTAGCTCCATTGTTTACCTTTAACTTTTTTTAATAGTTTAAGTGTAAACATTGACTTATTTCTGTTTTGTGGTGCAATATTCTGATTTTGATTCTGACACAACACTCTTTAAAAGTAGATTTTTTTTAACATTTTAAACACTAAAAATAAGCTTTACATAAAAAGGATTAACGTTAAAGAGGCAGGACATGGACATATGCAGAGGAGGGATAATGGATATAATGGACATGCTTAATATGAAGGGGTAAAAGAGGAAGACCAGGATGTCATGACGGAGGACATGCAGAGGGTTGGTGTGACAGAGGGGGATGCTAAGGGCAGGGTGAGATGGAGGCAGATGATCCACTGTGACCCATAAATTGAGCAGCCCAAAGATAAGACGACAGTGAGACTAACTGAAGAGACCATGACTCTGTATTTAATAGTTAATGAATCGTTTTTATTGTCAACTCAGTTGACTGACATCTCTTAATCGTTATGTTTGATGGTTGCACCACCATTGTTTAATATTTCACACATCGGTATTTGCTCTGGATCATAATGACTCACTGAAATGCAAAGTATGTGAATGTATAAACCAGTGAATAAAAAGCAAGCACTGTGCACATTTTAAGGGCATGTGATGTTTATTAAATGTGGTACACCTGTGTTTTCCTTCTGGATCTTTTAGTGACTGTGTGCTCTGTGTTATTACATTTTCCCTGTAACACCGAAGTGCAGCGCCTGGTTGGAGTCAGAAAAAGATGAGAGGAAGCCAGAGCAGGAAGTGAAAACGTCTCTGACGTTGATCTGACCTGAGAGAGGAAGTATTGATGAGGATCTAACAGGCTCACTGTAGTAACTGAAAGACCAGCTGAGTGTTTGAGTGGATTTTGCTGCCATTTTGTGGTAAAAAGATTTAGGATTGGACACTTAAAGGAGGCTAGAGGATGCCAAGAGGTAGATGAACGCCCTGCAGTAGGTAGGCGTTTTGTTTTTTGGTCAAAAAGTCCCTTTACACGTGTAGTTTCCAGTAAGTGTATGTATCAAGTGTAAAGCAACAATACCACACACTGATGACTATGATTATGATTCAAAGGCTGTTTTTTTACTTAATAAAGAAAAAACATTAGTATGATGAGAAATGTCTCCATGCAGCCTCATGTTGTGGTTTCCCTGTTTTGTTATCAGTCTGTTGCTAGGTTCAGTCACACACTGAACATGAAATCAAATACTGACATATTTTTTATTCATCAAGACAGAAAACTTAAAGATAACCAGTTTTACTTCAACAGTTAGAGAAGCCAAATCACACCAATCCCATGTCAACCTCAAGTTAGCGCTTTACTGAAGCTTTCAGCTGTTTCACAGACTTCATCAAATGACTTTTGTTGGCATTTTTTATCATAAAGACTCCCCCATTCATGCTGACTTAAAGGTTACGCAAGTTGATTCTTAGCATTAAATATGAAAACCACAGACAACAGCTTCGGTGTCTGAAAAGTATAGAACCTGAAAAATGCATTCTTTTTATTGACCACCAGGGGGCAACAATTCTAGATGCAAAAAGATTTCCAGTCGCATAGTCTATGGGAAAACAACCCTCAACTTCCTTAATCTGTGACCACAGTACACTTTTTTGATGGAGCTAATTGCTAATTTTGTTTTCTTCTAAATTAGGGAAATTAAGTGAATTATGGTCACTAGTGCTTAAAGAGCTACAGTGTTTTTGGCCTGTTTGCGATGTTGGAAAGCTTACATACAAAGTCACAGGGGCGGTAGCTAAAAATAGTCAGTGCTAGCCTTTTGCTAGGTGGTTGCTATACAGTTTTGATTAAACATTTGTGGATATAAATCAGATCGTTATTGTTGAGCTACTGACAAGAAATTAAAATGGAAAAAAACAGGTCTTTTTCTAAAAATGATATAATGTCTTTTTTTGTTGTTTCCGGTGCATTAAGACTTTTTAGGTTGTTGCTAGGTGTTCATAGCATGATGTCATCATTATATCTGAAATAGATAGGAACTTTAAGAGGCTAAGATGTACCTGTGCACCGAGTTTGTTTGTTAAACTCCTGAAGGCACAGGAGGAGTTTTCAGATCCAGTTTGGTAAATTGACTGACTCTTATATAGTGCTTTTCTACTCTACTTGAGCACTTTAAAGAAAGTAAAAGTACTTTATAGAAAGAAACAAAGACACAGGTTAGAAATTTTGTGTCATAGCCAGAGTATTAGAGTCAAAAAGGATGATTATCCAGGGCATGGTGACCAATCACAAGTCATTAGCCAGTGAGTGTGTGGATTTACCAACTTGATTCATGGTGTGACTGACTTTGGTCTGACTTCAGGATACGGCATAAAGCCCGCACCCTAAAAACATTTTTCCCAAATATGGTTTCTATCATTTTAAGTAGTTCTTAACACACTGATCAGGGTTCAAAAGTTCCCTTTTCTTGTAAATAGACAGGAAAGTTTAGTTAACCCAGATCATGTGTATAGTTCTTCTTGGATAATTGGTTGGGTAAGTGGGGATTGCCAAAATATGTCCATTTCCCAGTGTGCACGTTCTTACTTCCTCTCCTCACATTTTAATCTCTTCCACAAGAGATACAAGCGGAGGAGGCAAGGGAGGAGAGGAAATGAAGGCAACAGGCATTTAACAAAATGAGACATCCTTTCCGTGAATTTCCTTAATCACGTCTAAAGGACAATATAAAACCAGGCTTCTTCGCCCAGAGGAGTCGCCTCTTGCTGGTCACTGGAAAAAATGCAGGTTTAAAAGCACTTCCACATCATATTAGAGCAAAACTTTTATGGTTTTCATAAAAAGCAGCTTCTTATCCTTATCACAGACTCCATTCATCAAAAGAGACAATACAGGCATGGATTTGCCTCATCATGGCAAAAACAGTCCAGCTGAGTCATGCTGTGTCACTTGTCTGTGCTTGGAAAGATAAGTGCGAACTGCAGGAGCATGTTGGAAATGAAGACCGAGTTTAGACTCACTGACTCGGTGCTGAGAGGAATCCAGATGTAATCATCTGAATGTATGAGTTCATCCAAATGGGCTAAATGGGCTTCAAGGTTTGAGAATAAATACATTTTTAGGCATCTATTCATCAAGTCTTTGGTCTTACTCTATACTTAGACAAATTTAGAGGAAGTGATGTTTTTCCGTCATTTTCTACACGTCACCATTTTTATCTGAACATGTTTCTAATAAAGGCTGAAGACATAATTAATCAAAGTCAACTGAAAGCCAAATTCATCATTAACCGCTCAGAAAAGATGAGGTTGAATATATATATATATATATATATATATATATATATATATATATATATATATATATATATATATATATATATATATATATATATATATATATATATATATATATTTAAATGAGACTGCCACGTTTATAAAACGAAGCTAATATGGAAGCGTCTGAAATACCTGCATTATTTCTGATCACCAGCAGGGGGCAGTGCTTTAGTTTCAAAAGGGAACCCCACTGTATTGATTTCTGTGGAAAATTGACCTAACTGCTCACTTGATTTCAGGCCCCAATACACACTTTCCTGATAAGTTACTGTCCTCAGTCTCTAGTTTCAAGTCTCATTTAACAAGAACTGATGCTCTTTTTGTGAATTACAGCCCCATTTAGAGACAAACAGACAATAAAACAGGGAAACGCTTATATGCTGGGAGGAGATCCGCCTGCAGCGTCTCCTAGGCTTCTTCAAATCTACTTTAAAAATTGACTTTGATTTATGTCCCTTGTTTGTTCAGTTTAATTTGTGTGTTTTTGCTACATTTTTTGAAGTTTTCTTCAATGAATTATAATACTGGATAAAACATCCAGTGTATTTGCTCCATGGTGCCAAAGAAGCAGCTTAAAGTATCTTAAATAAAACATCCAGAATGCTAATGCTTGTTTTTGTTGTTAGATTTGAAACTGGTGCAGTAATAAGCCCCATGATACTAATGCTTAAAGTTGAGTGAGTGTCAAAATGATTTTAGCTTGAGGTCCTGACACTTGAAAAGGCTGTAAAATTAATTCGGTTGCAGTTTTTCACAGAGATTTAACACCTTTTGCAGTTCTGAGAATGAAACGGATCAAACAATGTAAAGAGTGCCAAACCCACCCCAGTGTACGCACGACAAGAGCCTGAAATTTTCACAGTATGAAGATGAAATTTTGCTTGGCTTAAGTTATTGTAGAAACAAATCTGATGATACTGAGGGTGTGAGGTGGGAACTTTTCCTAGATTTGAGATCTTGAGTCATCTTGAAGTTAATAGCTGCTTACTGTATGTTGATAGTGGATAAGTCTCGATAATTCTTTTTTTATTTGTCAACCTTTTATCTAAATTTAGCTCTTACTTATTCATTGCTTCATGATCTTTGACTAAAAGCCAAAAATGGGGCAATGTTTAGTCAAAATGGGTTTGGAAATCTGTCTTTGTCAACATTCCTGTATGCTCTGAACTTAATCACCCATACTTACATACTAACATGCTGCTGGAAAACCTTATCTTCACCATCTACAAACTGGAAACTGGTTTGAGAGAAATCTCTGAGGAACATGATGCATTGCTGATGCAGAACTAAGAAAGGAAATGCCATGAGATAAAGACCATTTCTCTACCCCAAAATTAGCGAGGTTAACTGTTCTTGTCTGGCAGCTTCTCAGATGTGAGTTTCTGTTCCTGGAAAGTAAAGATATAAGTAAAACAAAAAACGCACATCCACACACAGACACACAAAAAGACACGGCTGAAAGGCAAGCGCGTTAAGCATTGCTCAGTGACAGCTAAGAAATTTGGACAACGTGTGGCAGGAAGACAGAGCCGAAGGAGGATGCAGAAGCGGTTTGAGCTTTTAAAGATAGCCTCCTCCTATTTATATAGGTCCGTGTGAGGGCACAGGCGAGTGACTGACAGCATGACGTGCTGTAGCATGTTACCACAGCAGTGACTTGACTGAACACAGCCTCAAGACCCAACCAAAGATCACGCCACGCCTACAGCGCACTCTCTACACACTACCGGGTCCCAGAAGTCGAGCATACTTCTCTTTCTTCTTCCTTGAGGTGCTTTCTGTTCCCCAGGGTTTGGTCTGTCTTTTATTTTTTTTGTGTCTAGCGAGTTCAAGCAGGGATGGCGGAGCTGGAAGGTCTGGAGTTTGGGAAGTCAGACTTTGTGCTCCTGGACGAGGTCACGATGGAGCAGTTTATGGAAAATCTGAAGCTGAGGTAAGGCCTGAGATACAGTTAGAGAGGAGGAAGGGAGGGGAGGAGGAGGGTGGAAGCAGCTGGATGACAGAGATGCAGAGGGTTATACTTCACGTGTACCGGGTGGTATGTGAAGGAAAACAGCTGGGTTTTACTTATCTTTGTTTAGCCAGCTATGAAGGAATAAAAAAATTAAAGATAAATTAAGGTGAATACTGACAGGATTTAACATGTACATGTTAAAAAACAACGGTATAAATTTCATACAACAATACTGATACTAACAGTTTGGCGTGTTGAATTTATAAGCTTGTGGCTAAGAGAGGATGTTACAATAAAACATAAAAGGGGAAAAAAAGACCATGACTCACTTCTACCCCCACTTTCCCGCTCAGCTTCAGTGTAAATGCTTGTGGTTGATCTGTTCACCACCACACCTCGTTGACTGTCAAGGGAAACAAATTACACGCATGGCAACAGACCAAACCTAAACAGTTTAATATCCAGATATAAATTTTTTCTGGTTTTGTTTTATGACTTTTAGCGTGTAAATGCTTTCGGTCCAGACTTTTCTCGCTTCCTCAGAGTCCTCTTAGAGGGGCACCGTGTCCTCATTTCAAATTGTGAGAAGTCACACGGCACTTTTTATCCAGGCCATCATCATCCTGAAGGATGAGCAGAGGGAGCCAAAACACCAGAATGTCAGACACTGTTAAATGAGACTTAGAGAGAATAATCACACTATCTCAGCTGACGTGTGCACAGCTGATGGCTCTAGATGAACATTTTTCACATCACTCTGGCCTGGCACCATAGAGTTTCATCAGAAGCTTGATCAGACTTGTCTGGGGCCAAAGAACAACTACCAAACTCATAGACAGGAGACAAATTAAAGGAAAAAGTTTGAAATAAGGTGTCTGGTCACTTTAAGAAGTACTTTAGTGACATGATCATAGTCTGCTAGTCTCCTATGAGGAAACATTCACTGAATCATTACAAAGGTTTTATGACTGATAGACTTTTACCAGTAATGAAACATTTCTTTCCTAATGGGAGTGGTCTCTTTGAGGATGGTGTCCCCATTCATAGATTTCAAGAGGTCAGTAAATGTTTTGATGAATCATTTGCTTTCCACCTTTATCAAAATACCAAAAGTATTATATCTTTTGGAAAAATGATATTCCTTCCTAACAGTTCCCAAGACCTGAAGAATGACTAATAAGGTGTGTAGGAGCTTTTAATGGTTATATCTGGTGCACAAACACCTCATCAGATTCTTCATGTTTTTTTTCTTTAGATTTTTCAGCCATCTGCAATTTGGGAATACTACTAAGTACCATTCAGTCAGTCAGAACACTTTTACTGTATGAGCTGATATGAATAACTTGAACGGGGCATAAATTATAGATACTGAGGTCTGCAATGGCTGCACTCTCTCAATCCAGGGAAAGAAAGTTTGCATTTCTTGGCTGCATTTGGGAGATACTTTATAAATACTTACAGAAACTACACGATTACTGACACCTCTAAATACTTAATTACTTTGAACTCTTCATCAGTACATGGATTGATGTATTTGAATGCATTCAAATTTTAAAAATCATTAAGGACTAACCCTCATTTACTAACATGTAAAGTAGTTTAACCTATGCTACAGCCATACTAAGGAACATCATGGCTGGGGACTGTGGCACGACCAAAAATAGTGCAATCATGTACAGTGAACTTGCAGCCTTGTTGCCTTTCAAATGGTTGCTTTGGAAATGAGGACCAGGTTGGGACCACTCGCTGTCAGTTGCAATCTTCAAAGCAACTCCGGTGCATTAATACGACATTTGTTTGAAAGGGACAATCAATTTTAACATAGTTTCAATCCGTCTCTTCCAACACGGATGTGCTGCACATAGATTTTACAGCTACTGCTAATTTCTATCTTGTTTCTTGTTGGCGATTCACAATGCACAAACAAAATTTACAACATTCAGTTACATATATTTCGATACAGTCTGCTATCCGCTTGCAATTTAATGGGGTCAAGTTGCCAATTACATGCAATCTATTTGTGATAATACAACAACTGCGACAAATAGTCAAACACTGCAAATCTTTTGCTGTCTTTTACAGCTGCTGTCTTCATGCACAGACACAAAGATTTAGAGCAAAATGTCATATCTGCTCGGCAACCTTGTTTTAATGTAGGTTTACCATTATATAATATAATGTAGGATTATAACCTGAATAGATGTTGTGCAGTTTAGTTGCGCTCTTCAGCACAGACCAACTCATATTGTTTACAATGTGTCGTGACTCTGTCTGCATTTATAAGTTAGAGTACAGTTATAGTGAAACTTTTGCCAATTAATCTGCGAGAGATTGCAGTCACACTGAGTCAGTCTGAGAGTGTGTGGAGACTTGCTCCCAGCAGGTTTTCCAGCCATCACCTTGCAGTTGAAAGGTTGAGTGTGCAACACCCTGTGCTTGACCCTCTGAGTTGACTTTAGACCCAACTCGCTGATGGCTTAGGTCTAAGCCATGGGTGACAATTTTGTTTTTGTTTTCTTTACACTGTTCTGCCAAGGCTTGGCTATGGAGAAACAAACAAAAAAATATTATAACTGACACGGATTTAAAAAAATTAATTGGTTTAGGGTTTTAGTGTTGGAGTTACCACCTATGATGACTTAAACCTCAAAAGGTTAACCTAATTTTTAACAGCTGTAACGAACAAATTCCCCAAATTATGAAGAAACCAAGTTTTTATCTTATTTTCTTAATTTATGCCATTTAAAAGATGTTTGTAGTAGTAATAGAAACAGGTCTCAGCACTTGTCAACTGCCTTGGAAATGCTTTTGGCCACTTTTGTCAGTTGTTTGAAAAACACTATTCTAATTTCCAATGACTTTGATGACAACTAGCATGTAAAAACTGCATAGTCATCAAATCTGAATGAAAACTGCTTCAAAACTATGCACAAGATAAACAGCTTTTTCTTCTTGAACATTATTATTCTATCAACATCTTTGCCGCTATAAAATTCTCCAATAGATTTCAAATTCAGGATTCTCTGATAGAGCCACGTCTCCCTCTTGTTTCTCTGGTATAGCTAATTATTGCCTGAATACTCTGGTTGGAAGAACGTAACTATAGAAGCTGTTAAACTGAGCTTGAATACATCAGCCATGCACAAATAGTCCACAAACATAAAAATAAAAAGCATAACATAGTTTACTAACTTTTGTTTCTACGATGTTTTTTTCGTGTAGTGCAGGAGGGCATGCAGAGGGTTGGTTTGACAGAAGGGGATGCAAGAACTGTTCCCACTACGGTGACCCCAAGTGGGAACAGCTGAAACAAGAAGCAGTTTTGGTGTCTGACAGCTAGTAGCATGACTAAAATTGGCAGCACAATGACCACATTGGAGCAGATAAAATGAATTAGAAGCAATAAACTCATCCATCTATTTTTAATCGCTGAACCAGTTCAGGGCCTGGAGCGTATCTCTGCTGTCACAGTGCCAGAGGCAGGTGTAATGCAATGATAATGTTAACAGTGAATCGCAGGACCGATGCAGAGAGACTGACAATGTTTCACACTCACATTCACAGCACTGATCAGGGAGTGGTTAACACTATGGCCTCAATGCAAAAAGATTCCTTGTTTCCTATCTGCTGGCTGGCCTTTCTCTGAAGAGTTTGTGCGTTCTTCCTGTGCCGTTGTTCTGCCCAGGTACTCAAGCTACTTCTCACAGTCCAAAACATAGTTGTTTATTGGTGATTCTAAACTGGCTCTATGGGTGAACAATAAACCAACAAATTACACAACGGTTATAATAAAAGCACATGCGCAAGTTTTAGTATGTTGATGGTTTTTAGGTTAAAGTTTTAGACAATTATGCAAGTGGTCTGAACTTACTTTCATATCCTGGTGGAGCCTGAAACTTAGCCTGACCCAAAGAGCCAGCACAAGCACATTAAATTAAAAACACCATGAAATAAACAGTAATCATTCCTTAAGACAGATTCCAACCTCTGAGTTGAGACACAGCATTTCTGCCACATGTTGAGCAAACACAACACCTACCATCTACAAAGCTATACATGCAACACGACTGTTAGGTCTTATTCATTCTAGCAACCTGTTTAACCTCTGTGGCATGTAGTCTTAACCCCTCCCAGCTCAACAAACCCACAGTTAGATTACCCAAGGCTTGGTGACGCCCTTCGAGCCACAAGTTTCATTTCCTGCTTTCAGTATGCAGACACTTGTGTCACTTCCTGTCAGCTGTGACATAGTGGTGCATGATCTTCATTTTCATGTGCATTGTGAAAAAATTAATGGCAAATGCAGCTAAATTGCACCTGCTTGCCCGTTAACAAGAGAGTGAACTGGAGAAACAGATACAGATAGAAAATATATGACATTGGCTGAGTCAGAAAAAGTATTGAAAAAAGGAGGCTGACATAGAGGCAAGTTGCACAGTGGCTTATTCATGCACAAAGGAGCTTAATACATGCATTTGATTTGCTAACTTGCTCTGTAAAAGGGTATAAGTAGATATGAGCTAGCACTAAGATCAGCTGATCTGTGGTTGATCTTGACTCTATGGCTGAATACTGTGCTTTGTGTCTTCTTTTAATCTCAAATGTCCACAGCAGGTCTGCAGTTACTGCATTTGGAATATCTATACCACAAATGCCATCTTTAATAACAGCAGGTGTATGCGATTGCCTTTTGTCTTGTTAGGTTTGAGAAGGGCCGAATCTACACCTACATCGGAGAAGTGGTCGTCTCCGTTAACCCATACAGACAGATGGACATTTACGGCAAAGATAACATTGAAGCGTACCGAGGCCGTGAGCTGTATGAAAACCCTCCTCACCTGTATGCAGTGTCTGATGCTGCCTATAAAGCCATGAAGAGACGGGCCAAAGACACCTGCATCGTCATATCAGGTCCGACTAACCTCACTGCTGTTTACTTTCAATAACCTCATAATAAGCTTGAAATGTCTGACTGGTGGGATTTCTGTTCAATGTTGAAACCTTGTTTGGTTTCTCTGATTTTATTTTATTAAATATTTGGAACAATCCAATGAGGAATGAGATCATTTTAACAACTTCAAAGCTACTTAAAGGGAAATTAAAGAGAAAACTAAACTTTAGTCAAAATATGAACCCTCTTAAGTGTGACTCTGCTTTTCTTTGTTTGTGCTTTGACAAAAATATGGAATTAAAAATGTAAAATTGATTTAGGTGCACCTTGCTAGCACTAAGGTGAACCCCTTTTTGCCTTCAGAACAGACTTAATTTTTCATGGCATGGATTCATCAAGGTGCTGGCAGCATTCTTCTAAAATTTTGGTCCATGTTCACATGACATCATCACACAGTTGCTGCAGATTTGTCTGCTGCACATGATGTCATTCACCCATTGCACCACATCTCAAAGGTGCTGTATTGGACTGAGATCAGGGAACTGTGAAGGCCTTTTGAGTACAGTGAACTCACTTTCATGTCCATAGTAGACATCAAGAGTGAAGTATTGGGATGTGATCAACTGATTAGATACCTTAATGAGTAGTTGAACAAATGCGCCTAACAAAGTGGCTGGTGAGTGTAAGTTATCAGGTTGTTAGAATTTTTAACTGTTAGGATTTTTTCTATTGTAAAAGTGACCTCACAGCTTTGTAGGCTTACAATAGTACTATTGTTTAATAGAAAGTTAGAATTCTCTATCAGCACTTCAAAACACAAAAAGTGTTTTTTTAGCTGGTCTCTTAGCATAGCAGTTAGCTTTACACAGTTACCAAGAAGAACAGGCAAGTTATGTTCAACCCAATATAAAAACATTGCACTTACCACTTAGTATCATTGTTAATTCAACAGTTAACATAATAATAATGTGAACATTTAGCTTAAAGCACCGTGCTAACATTTAAAACGCAAAGCTAACTAGCTTGTATAGGTTCTCGGTCATTCAGGTCATGGTAGTCTCAGGATCTACACTACCAAAGAAAGCGACTGGACTTCTTTAAGTGTTGTGAAGGCCTTTCAACCCACTTAAAGAAGTCCAGTCGCTTTCTTAATTTTTTTCCACGGTCCTTAGTTAACTAGCATGATGCTAATCTCAAAGTTAACTGTTATGTTGGGACATTGAGGTTAATGCTAGAAACAAAAGTTATTTAATTAATTAGGAAATAATGAATAGTTAGGAAGCATGGATGCTATACTTTTAACTATACCAAATAAGGTGGCTATACCAGTAGCAGTATTAATTAGTAAACTGGTTTTCTATCATTACCTGAACAGGCAGCTTGCCTAAATCTGGATTTAAAAATACGTTTTTTGCGTGACCTTTGACTGAATTGTAATCACAGTGTTCCTGGAGCAACCTAGATTCATACACTGTTTTCAGGCTTTAGAAAATCTAGTCCTATAATGGGAGACTTTTATCACTGTTAATTACAGTAGTACATATTAGTATAGTTAAAACCTATACAGGTTTTACAATAGGGATACAGAACTGAGGTCAAGTCAAAACCAGTGACTGTAAAATCAATTTAGGGTTAAACAGGTGACAGCATGGGAGAGTGTGGTTTTACTTATATGAAGGCAAAACAATAACGCTGACGTATTTTCACATACACAAATCAGCCCTGTGTTTGGTGTTGGGTTTCCGCTTAATGCAGTTTTAATACTCAGCTGGGTATTTTTGGAAATGGTAAATGGACTGTATTTGTATAGCGCTTTACATAGTCCCTAAGGACCCCAAAGCGCTTTACACGTTCAGTCATCCACCCATTCACGCACACATTCACACACTGTAATTGTGTAAATGTAATTTATACTCCTTTTTTGGTCAAAAGCAAGATGTCATCAGGTGATGAGTCACACCATAGCTTGGGTGTTTGGCTTATGTTTGATTTTTTAGTTTATTTCTGAGCGCTTTACCTTTGTGTAGTTTTTACCTCATTGATCAAACTGTTTTATCATTGTGTAAATATATGTGCATTCAGATATGTGCCTGTTCTGTGTATCCAAGCTTTTTTTGTATATATATATATATTTTGTTGGCTATTGTAAGAGGGGGATTTTTTCAACCTTTGCCATAAATAAAGTATACTGTATTTTACTATTACTTATTTCTTTCACTCTGTAGGCAGGCAGGATGTAAGACTTATTTTATGCAGACAGGAATAGATATAGTACTATAAAGGTTGTCAAACAATATGATCTGCTGGATAGTGATTATTACTGCGTTGACCAAATGTCTGTATCCTCATTCATTAGATGGCATGCTGCTTAAATACATTCTCATGTCAGTGAGATGCCATTTTTTCACATCATGTAATTATTCTGATATTATATTCACTTCCATGCTCAAAAAGGTTGTGAAACATTTTTTGCGTTGCAGGTGAAAGTGGGGCCGGCAAAACAGAAGCCAGTAAATACATCATGCAGTACATTGCAGCAATCACAAACCCAAGCCAGAGGGCAGAGGTCGAGAGGTGAGCCCTCACGTGATCATTAGGTTCATAGGTTTTATTTTAATTTGATGTTGCCATAAATAACTTGTCATTCTTCTATTCCTGTGACTGCACTTTACCTCCCTCATGGCTGATTCTGTAAATCCATCATCGGTTACCACAACGTGATCAATCAGTGTGAAGAATGTGCTGCTGAAGTCCAACTGCGTGTTGGAGGCCTTTGGGAACGCCAAGACAAATCGCAACGACAACTCCAGCCGCTTCGGCAAGTACATGGACATCAACTTCAACTTCAACGGCGATCCCACCGGAGGACACATCAACAACTACCTGCTGGAGAAGGTGAGATGATGAAAGGGTTTAAACTGCAGAGAGAGGGCCTTCACAGCGAGCCTCTGCTGAAAAGTACCAAAAAGTTCTTCTCATTTAGCTTTTAAATTACATCTTTCCTGCTGAACATGAATGTTTCATGAGGTGATAACAAAGAGGTGTGAGGGAACATCCATGAATAGATGTGTCTGTGAAGCCTCTATCCTCCTGCTGCTGCGCGTTAATGAATTGCTCACCTGGGGGTACTTGATGCTGCTGTATTTATCCGCTCTGTTAAAAAACCGTCTGACACTCAGATCCAGTTTAAATGATGGTGCCATGATTTATTCTCAGAGGGCAGAAATAACCACGCTGTCTCGAAGCAGCAAAAAAAAATCCAGAGATGAAAAACTGAAACAGTGCTAGAAATACAGCTGGTGGAGATTTGGACTTTTTCCTCCAAAACTAGGTGGTCTGGTCTTATTTGCATGGTGCACTGGAGTTGTAGTTGTCTAAAACACAAAGCAAAGACAGTTTTTCCTGGAGAAATTAATTTTTGACACCACAGCAGAGACAAAAGAAAACCATCAGCACTGTGAAAATTCTTTTCTTCCACACTACTTTTGCTGTTTAACTCATTTACTAAAGCATAATTGTTTATTAGGACGATACATATGCAAATGCTTATATTTTTACTGTATGTGGACTGTACATGTGTAGTCTTCCACTAAAAGCTCATTTGGTGTTCGGAAAAGCCATGAAAGTCCTTCTTGGAGGTAAAACTTTTCACCGGTGTTTCAGAAACATCCAGGGAAATATTAATCTTTGATATCTGAAAATGGCAGCTGACTAGCATCACATGTGATGCTCTGTTCACACTGGGGCCTATCCCAGATGTGACAGGGTGAGAGGCGGAGTAAACCCTGGACAGGTGTGGGGCCAGTGTGTCGCAAGGCTAACACAGAGAGACAGACAACCATTTGCACTCATGTTCACATTTATGGGTAATTTAGCATCACCACCTAACTAATTAACTAATGACTTTTAACTGTGGGAGGAAACCATAGTACTCAGAGAGAACCCACTGCAAACCCAGCCAGACTGTGGATTTGGTTTTGAACCCAGGCTGCAGTGCTAACCGCCATGCCACCAGGCTGTCAATCCAGACTTTAAAAAGTAGGAAAGCTATGATTATAAGGCTTGATACAGAATTTTTTCTACATGTTTGTACTTGACAGGTTAAACCACAATGAATAAGTAGCAATAGCGTCTACGTAGTGTGTGTTTGGTTTTCCTGTGGTTTGAAGTCTCGTGTGATCCTGTGCATTTCATGAGTCCAGTCAACTAACCACTGCACTCCAACTAGATTGTGTCACGTCATCTCAACAAGAACAAATGAAGTTGTTGAATTTCACACAGATCCTACATGATTTAATTACGTTCACCATATAAACATGAAATTATTTTGTTCAAATTACAAGTTAGAGTTGTGTAAATGTAACAACCACCCAATTTCATTTTTCTGAGTGCATAGTGTTGTTTTCACGGTTCCTTTTTGGACTGTAGTATGTAGTAAAGGTGTAATGATATTTTTCAATTTTCAATTTTAAAGGTTAGAAGTCGAGTTTGTCAGATAAATATTTCATTTAATGTCAGTGAGCAAAAGAGAACAAATTCTAACAAACAGACAGATTTATTTATTGTCAGTTTTGCATTCAAAGTGACCAAATATATTTAGGATACATTTAGTCTTATTCTTCCAGTTCTAATATTTATTTAGTCTGAGAACATATATGAACATATATGGATGTTTGTGTTCTCAGTCATCCAGATGATGGTGATCTGAGCTTGGAAAGAAAGTCCAGTTGCTTTTCTTTCCAAGCTCCTTAGAAAACATATATGGATGTATATTCCAGCTAACGCCAATTGTCTGAGGTTTGCAGATATATAGCAGTCACACAGGTCGTGTAATACAGTAGCAGAAAACTAATAGGATGTAGAGTGGTAGTTGTTAAATCATAGTAAGAAGGTCCCAGGTTTCAAATTCTTTTGGGGTTCTCTCTGTGTGCTTTTGCTTAATTAGGGAGTCTAACCTTGTTATAGACTATTGAGCTGTCCAGGCCGTCTGCTGCCTCTCACCTCATGACACCTGGGATAGCCTTCAAAACCCACATGTGACCCTGAATTAAAGGGGCTGGATGGAGTAGTCTTAAGTTATTTCCTCCTCTAAGGAATAAGTAAAGTAATGCATTATTTTTCATTATGGAACCGAATAATGTGTAACACATTTTGAGGAATGACCTTAACATTGGTTACAGAAACTGCACCTGACTGAAAGTAACTCTTGAAAAAGCTTCGTCATCACAGAATAATCGTATAATACTGTAAGAGTACCTTAGGTAGCATTTTTTATTTGCTACCATAATCTGTTTTCCTGTTCAAGTCCAGGGTGGTGCAACAGCAAGGAGGTGAGAGGAACTTCCACTCGTTCTATCAGGTAAACCGCAGTCTGCACTTCTGCTGTAAAACAGTTATCGCAATTATCACATGAACACATGAACACATGAACACGTTCACTCCGCAGCAATAACGAGGTTGTGCAATCTAACCTCCACAATAAATGTCACCTGCCCAGTGATGCCTGCACAGCTGTGCAGTCACAATGGTGCTGAGCTGGTATATTTGCTGTGTTTTCATAGCTGCTGCGTGGAGGCTCTGATGAAATGCTGCAGTCGTTTCACCTGCAGAATGATCCTGCTGTTTATGTTTATACCAAAGAGGGAGCGGAAACTGCTGTGAGTATATCATCTTGAGAGTTTTAGTTTAAGAGTGAATAAAAGTTTGAATAACTGATATAAATTAAACAAACTGTCTGAATTTTAAAATGAATCTTTTTTAAATTTTTTGCATAATTTGGAAAAATATTCCCAGCAGCCCATCTGTCACGGAGAAGCAAATTTGTTTTGTTTTGCATTTTTATTTTATCTCTTCGCTTTCCAGACCTCCAACAATGATCGCTCGAGCCACAAAGCCGTGTTGAGCGCACTGGAAGTTATTGGCTTCTCAAAAGAGGAGATCAACTCAGTTTATCAGATCCTCGCCACCATTCTGCTTTTGGTATTTTAGAGCTCAGTTTAATGACTTTTCTTGAAATACACCAAAAACATAAATTGGTTAATATACTTTAAGCATCCAATGAAATATATTGGTTTCTTTTTCAGGGCAATATGCAATTTGAGAGCGATGGTGAGAGCGTTAATATTGTGGGACAAGAAGTTGTGAATCACATCTCAGAACTGACGGCCACAGAACCGGACAGCGTCAATAAGAGCCTCCTGTACCGCACGGTGGCCACTGGAGGAGGCGAGGTCATTGAGAAGGGGCACACAGAGCAGGATGCCTGCTTTGGACGGGATGCTTTTGCCAAGGTGCCAGAAACAGGCCCAAAATAGCTCAACACGATCACATTAACTGTAAAGCTAAATGGTGTTACAGCTACTGAGGATGAATATAGATGTTTACAACATACAGTGAGGTGTTTTCCTTTTATCATATTTTCACAGTTGTCACATTATTTTAAGCTCTGCCTTCTCTCCTACAGGCTCTCTATGAAAGGCTTTTCGGCTGGATCGTCAGCCGCATCAACAGCATCATTGAGGTGAAAGACTACGACCCAGTGCTGCATGGGAAAAACACTGTAATTGGTGTGCTGGATATCTATGGCTTTGAGATCTTTGACAACAACAGGTGGGTGTCACAACAGTGTTTTGACATCCGCCCTCTTTTCTTGTGAATACAAGTCATTGTTGATGCTGTTGCTCAAGTGTTTGTTCCGCTGTTTTTGGCCAGCTTTGAGCAGTTCTGCATCAATTACTGCAACGAGAAGCTGCAGCAGCTTTTCATCGAGCTGATCCTCAGACAGGAACAAGACGAATATCAGAGAGAAGGCATCACCTGGCAACATGTGAGGAAAACACACAAACACAAGCACTTGCTCAAGAACTGCTGCGTCCATATTTGTTCTTACTCAAAGTGAGCCTGTCATTGTTTCTCTTGTATTATATATCCGGTTCCAGTGGTGGATGCTGAAATATGACAAAATTTAAAATAATAAGGTCAAAAGGTCAGCTTTCAGACCACTTGATATGCTCCGTTCCAGACAGATTTCTCTCGCCTTGTCTCTGTGATTCAAATAGGGAGATGTCTTTATATGGTCATCTCAGGCAAACAGATCTTGCACTGAAGCCTCACACTCCTGCTGTTTAAACCTTCTGTTTGAGAGAGGCAGCCAATCAGAGGAAAGCTGGATTTCAGACAGGGGATGAAGTGGGCATCAAAACCCAGTATGAGATAAATAGCCATAATTTTACAGTGAACTATGCAAAACTACCCAAAAACTCTGACTTTGAAATGTAATGTTGCGTCTATGTGTATCTAAAGGTCAGGCTGGGAGATTAAAAGTGTTTTTTGCATTCAACATCAACTTCAGTGGTTCCCATCCCATCTCAAATTCGTGTTTTAATTATACTTTTACTTTGGATAACCCATGTAGCATTACTGTCCCCCAAACCCAGAACAGCCCCTCACTGTTTGGTCAGTTCAAATGAGGGAAACTGAGGACACTGGACTTGTCAGTGAGAATTTTTTTTGCAAATTAGCACACCCTGGATAATCCTCATTTCTGACTTTAATGAGGACCATAAATTACAAATTAGCTTCATGTTTTATTTATGATTTATCCACTGAAGTCTTCATCAAAGTGTTTACTGAGGACACAGACAAAGTGAGCCAAGGACCTTTTCCCCATAGATGCCTATGCAAGAAGTCTTTCTGCAGCCAGATGAGTCGCCCCCTGCTGGACTCTATTAAAACTAATGCAGGTTATAGAAACTTGTGCATTGGCTTCACTTTTCGCTTCCAGAAGCTACAGCTATCCTTCATAATGCTGATCTAAAAAGGAAACTCTTAAATCACAGGTTTTCAGATTGAAAATCTTCTAATCAAGTGTTGGATTTAAAGTGTCACGAAAAGACACGAGTTTCGTGTGAGCTTAAAACCCTGACCTGTGTGCTCACTAGTGGACACCTGGTTGCTTAGGTAACCCTCTCATGTCTTTTACACACTTTCTTATGTCAATAAGCATCTTTCACTCCCATTTGTAGTCTCTTCAATCACTCACCTCAAAGTTGAGAAAAGTTACCCTTTAGCTTTGCACTGCTGACTCTTACGTTGCCTTTTGTTGCCACATGTTGTTGATTTTCACTGAGATCCCATGGCCTCCGATTACGACATCACTGCTAGTCTCTTGTTGTGTTGACTCTCGTTACTTGTAGTTTATTTTAACATCAGATATATAACAATGTGTGAATCTGTTTGTATTGGGGTGTCATTGCAAAACCAAGAAACTGACCAAAACCACGCACTCTCTGTATGTGGACACATCTGTCACGAAAGCTCACATGAACAGAACAAAATTCTCGTGCAGTAACAAGAGCAACCACTTCATTCACAAACCAATCTGTTCTTTCTTTGTACTGACAGTCATGCTCTTTATGCGCAGATCGAATACTTCAACAACCAGATCATTGTCGACCTGGTGGAGCAGGCCCACAAAGGCATCATCTCCATTCTGGATGAGGCTTGCCTCACTGTTGGAAAAGTCACTGACACAGTCTGCTTGGACAGCATGGACACCAAACTGGCACAGCACCCCCACTACACCTCCCGCAAGGTCAGAACTAATTACTACGTCTCCTCATGTAACATTTACGCTACGATTCCCTTAATAGACTTGAAGGTTAGAAAATAACCTTATACTCTCTAATAGTAGCACACAATTAAAAGGGCACTCAAAGAGCACATCCTCTGCCTGGCCAAGGCATTATTTAGCAAGTTTAGGAGAAATTTGCTTCATACTTGGAAAGATGCTTTCATAATGACTGGGTTTCATTAGCACTTCTGCCAGTGCACAATAATAAAAGTATTTGTTTTTGTGAATTATAACATGATGAGGTTATCAAGCTTCTTAACAAAAGCAGAAGATCTTTAAATGTTTTTAACACAAAGTGGTTTAAAAACAGGATCTCGAACTTTCAGAATTAACTGGGAAGGAAGTGGTTTTATTCTCAACGTGTTCTCATCAGACTTACAGTAAACCTAAAAGGCAAAAGAAGGAAGAAATCTGATCATTTGCCAAAATAGAAATGCCAATATTTGCCTTTTGTAGGTTAGAAGCACCGAAGTAAAGCAGTGGAAATGCTACAACCTAAAATAAATTGAGTTTCGCTCATTTTCAGGAAGGGTGGATTGTAAACATGTAAAAACAAAACCAGTAAAGCCAGTGAAGCAATTCTGTGAAGCAATTTGTTGGATAAAGGTTGAGACAAATCCAAACTAGTCAGAATCAATAAATGAGATGAAATCTTCTTTCAGATATTAGTAAATGGAAGGCAGTGCTGAGCCTTGAAGGACTAGAAATGTCCATTTATGTGGACGTATAATTTAACCAGTCACAATATTTAAAGGAATTGTTGAGCAACAGTTCTTTAGACTGTCTGAAGGTCCTTCATATGTTTTACTTGGGACATTGGCTGCTTTTTCACTCATTTCCAGTCCTTTTACCTGACCTTTATCAGAGGAATGTTTTACTTGTTTGTTAAGCTACTTAACACTGACTTAAAAATCATTCAAAGATAAAAAGGCACCTAACTCAAGGAAAGGTAGGAACCCGTGTTGTCTTTACACAGACAACTTAGCAAAGAACCAATTTTAAAATATGTCTGTGGGCACTTATTAGCAGCCTGATGCAAAAACAGCCTATTTGCATTTCTTTATTTCATATATGAAAAATACCAGAGATGACAGTTTGACAGGCATAAAATATGTTTTTGTACCAAGAGGTTGATTCTCAAAGAACTATTGGTTGAAAAGTTATCATGCATAACTCAGCGTGGTGTGCACTCTGTCATTAAGAAATTGAGGAAAACAAACAAGTCCAGATAAAGAGGAAGTGACAGTCCTAAAATCAAATGAACAGTATCTGAAAGTCCTGTCAGGAAATCAGACATAAAAACAGCAAAGACCTGACACAGAACCTGAGAGATGCATTTGGCCCTTCAGTTCAATCATCCACTGTTCACTGAAGCCTCATCAGAAATAGAAGGGTGGCGCTCTAGATGGCACTCTTAAGGAAGGGAAACGGGGAGAGAAGGCTGAGGTATGCCAAATTACATCAGAGCTGGAGTGAAAATCAGTGGTAGCAGGTGTTACGGAGTGATGAGACCGAATTTGAAATTTCTGGTCCAAATTGTTATCACTGTGTACAGAGAAGGTCAACGGCCATCTGTAAAACGCGATTTAAGCTGTGTCATGGTTTGGGGCAAAGTTTTTCTTATATACTGTGTTTGTATTCATGTTTCCATGTTTCAGTAAATCGATGATCTGGTATCTCAGTGTTCAAAATGTGAAGAAATGAGAGGCGGTTTGAGAATTTTGCACAATACCGTTTAAATGTTTGTAGGTTTTTTTTTATTTTTTTTATTTAAATATAGAGGAGAATAAAAACACCCATAGTTACCTAAAAGAACAGGTGCAGTTTTGAGGTTTTACCAGTAGAGAGCAGAGTTTCTCCAATATTTTTCCTTTTAGGTTTGCTCCAGATATGAGATGCTTTATGAAGTGCAGGATCTCCAAAGCTCCTCATAAAGTTGATACTGAAGATGTCTGTAATTGAGTTAAATAGATCATGTTTCACTCACATTGTCTTCTCTTGTTTCCAGCTCAGCCCCACTGACAAAAGCATGGACTTTCAGAAACACTTCCGTATTCGCCACTATGCCGGAGACGTCACGTGAGTCGCTACATTTTGCACTGTTTGTTGTCATGTTTTTCAGTCCAAGGCCTCTCTGTGGAGAAAAAATAATGACAGGCTGCTGTGCTTGAGTTCACGAGTGTAAGCCATATAATCCTATTAAAGGAGGTCAGCTCATGGCAATGACATCATTTGGGCTCCAGTGGTCCAGAGTGACAGCTTTACTGAGCAGAATATGTAGTAAATTCCCATGTTTACCAAAATCTGTGCAATCCTGGAAAGATGTTGTCACTTTTCATATCCACTTAATGTATAATTGTATGGACAGTGGATGTTTCCACAGATTACAGTGGGGTTCAGATGTCACATATACATATGTGAGTAGGACACGACTGTGCACATAAACAGGGCAATGTGGAGGCACGGAGAGGACACGCACACATCTGCTTACAAGAGCTGGAAAGACATGATTTCCTACAGGATCAGTGGACATTCATGTCCAAAAACTTCCGAACCGCTAACATTTTATGCGTCAAATTTTAAATCACATAAAGATAATTTAAATATATGTTTTACAACACATAGAATGAATTCCATCCATTTATTTTCTTGATCACATATCTAGTTTGAAGTCACAGGAGTGCTGGAGTCTGTTCCAGCTGTCGTGGGGAGACAGAGGCGGGGTACAGGTCATCAGTCCACCTCAGGGATAATACAGAGAGACAGACAACCGTTCATTACTGATGTCGTCTTTGTTGTAGTGACAAAGGTTATTTTAGTTCACTAAAACTACACAAAAATCTAAACTATGTGTGAAAAATAAGATATTTTAATGATTGTTAATAAAAGGTAAGTAGAGATAGTAAAGATTTTTAAAAGCATGTTTCGTTTTAGTGACATTTTTGGATATGTTTATTGAGACTGGAGGGTAAACATGACTATGAGTCAAGTGTTTATAAGATATGTTCTGAAAACTTGCTTAGATCAGCCTTTATCATTATAGCAAAAACACTGCAAACGCTGAAGCAGATAAAAGCAGTTAAAACTGTCTGGGCTCTTACTCCTCCACCTTGAAAGGAGGCAGGTATGGTGATTCAGATATATGACTAGGATGCCTTTTAGATGCCTCCTAGACGAGACATTTTGGGCCAGTCCAACTAGGAGATGGCCTTCTGGAAGACCCGGGACACTGGGGAAATAACGTTAATAATGTCAGGCTTTGAATGTCACGCTGGATGAGGTGGCCTTTAATAAGGAGGTCTGGGTATCTACATATGCCCCTGCAACCATGACCCTGTAGTAAATGTACAGATAAATTATACTTGTAAAAGTAGACTAAATCTAAAAATTAAAAACTAAAAAAAAAACTATAGTTACCCTGGCAGCGGCTTGCAAAAGTGTACTTTACTAAAGTCAAACAGGAGGCGTTCTGAGCTGCTAGAAAACAATTTATAGGACAGATGACATCATAAATCAAATGTACGGCTATAAAACTGATATATGCATATTGAGCTTTTTAGCTTTTAGCCTGCTCTGAAAGTTGAATTTATTTTTCATTGATGTTAGTGGTTGCTTGGTTTATGACACACAGACTACAGAAGAAACACTTTGCTCAGCTTCCTTCTCCATCACTGCTCCATTTCCTTATCGGGATTTAAACACTGCGGCGGCCAGATGAGGCCCCTGGCCAGCAGTCACCCGCCGTGGCTTTGGATCCCCACAGCTCACGTGTACTGCCCTCAATCTAGAGAGGGAAGGACATTAATATGTCAAGGGAACACGCAAGTGGAGGAGGATGAGGAGAGATGGAGCCAGCTGATGAGACAATTTTGTCTCTGTGTGATACAGCAGCAGTAATCAAAGAGTACTGAAGGAGGTTTATTGAGGTTCTGTGACTCTGGGAAATCCAGGCTAACAGGATGTCAAACACACACAGAAACACAGGACAATTTCATGCATCAGTTCAGGATCGCTCTCACCCACTGTTAGCAATAGTGTTTCTATTCCCCTGAAATGCATAAAAGAAAAGGTCCTTGTAGTAGTGATGTAGTATATGAGACAAAATATTATTACTGATGCAGTAATGTGCAAGTAGCTGTTCATTTTATTATTAGGGTTGTAACTAACAAGACTCTTTTAAGAATTACTCTATTAATTTCAATTATTTCACAAATGTATGCTTTTTTTAATGCTACTCCAAAAGAAAAAGTTTGAGTCAACCACTTGATCAAAATAATGTGACAGTTGGTTGATCAACATCAGTGTTAGTCAAGAACTTTCTGAAGTTCTTTTCATTGCCTGCAGATGCTTTTTAAATGAAGATTTTGCTTACAAAGAATCACCTTACAACATGCTAACCATTTGTCTGGTTGGACTGATGGCTCACTCCCTTTCAGCTGCATCTAGCTCTCTATGTCGAGTGGTTCGTTGATCTGATTGGATGAAATTAGCCAGTTAGACAGTGATAAACAGATGGTTCATCCAAATACCAGGTAATCATTTTTGAAAGTGCCTGTCCTTAAACGTTCTCCCCAGATGTTTTCTTAGTAACAAACATCTGGCACATCAGGTCAGAGATGGAGTGCTCCATTCAGCCTTGTTAAGTGATGATGTAACTATGGAAGCAGTAAGGTTGTACTTAATGCTTTTTTCACTTTCCTGTAAGTCAACTAGGCCAACTTCACTAACCTGCCAAATGTTCCTTGTATTTAGCTTTTCATCCTTGTTTATGTCTAAAGCTAAAGCAGCGCTGTATGTTTTTGATTTTATACAAATACTTCAGTCAGAATACGATATTGTGTAAAATTCAACTGTCTAACTCCCTTCTAACTTCTAACGCTCATAAATCCTCCTTTTCGTCTGGACATTAGGGTTAGGGTTAGACATTTTGGAAAGATAAGCAGATTAATTTTGATCGCCAGACCACTGCGCTGTGAGAGAAAAAACACACACGTACGCTGAGTCTGAGAGGGTTAAATTATTGAATATTAAGTTTGTTTAATTGTTTAGTCATGAGCATCCAAGAAAAACCATGTCATCAGGGTCTGAAACTACAGTTGCGTCCCACTCCTGCCAGCAGTAACATGACGGGCTGGATAAGAGCGTGTGTCACAGACCTGCAGTAAGTCATGACAGATGGCTGTCCCTGTCACTACGTGTCCCCATCATCCGGCCCCTGATCACCTCAGGGCCACGACGGGGTCTCTCCAGCTGAGCTGTCACCTCTCGTATATTGCTTCCTGGTGGCACCATCCCCTGTCCCATCCCATCCCGTCTCAGTCTTTCCTTACTCTGGCTAAATATATTCTCTTCCTCACCACCCGCTGGCCCCCCTTCTCCACTCTCACCAAACCACCAGTATCAGAAGCTTTGACCTACTTTGTTCTCTCCTCCTTTTTCCTCTGTCTTTTCTCATCCTGTTTCCTCTTCTCCTGCTTCTGTTCTGCAACTCTCACCTGGCTCTCGTTGCTATCCGCGCTTTTAAATCCCTGCAGAATTTCAGCCTGCACATGCAGCACTTTCAGGAAAGATATACAGTTTCATATATTCCTACTCTACAGCTTTATATTGCAGGACATCTCACGTCTTTGTCACCTGACTCTCTCCATATGTGCTCCCTTTCACCTTGTACCACTCAGCGGTCTCCTTGCACCAGCCTTGACCTTCATACTTTAATATACGTTCCTCTAAATCATTGTCGTGTCTCTGGAGACCGGCTGCCTTTGTCTTTGCCTGTCCTCTCCTGTCTGCTCTGTCGCAACAGCTTTCCTACTCTTGTAAATGAGTGCTGTGGCTTCTTGTTGTGAGTCCTGAACCCTCACCTTCTTTTCACACTGTCTTACTCCAACAAGCCTCCAAGAAATCTGATCAGGTTATATTGACTTCTGAGAGCCAAGGAGACACATCTGTCATAGGCATTGATAAGTTGTTAACGAATCCTGGACCATTTCCCCTTTGACTTCTATAGGCCTGGAAGTCTCTTTGGAGCCACAGGTATCGCCCCCTGGTGGCCATTAAAATACAGATTTAAGGCACTTCCACGTTGGCATCCTTTCTAAGATCTGGAGGCTATGTCCAACTTTTACACTGTCTATTATGGAAATCTGTGACATGTTGGACTTGAACTTAGGATGCTAGAGTGTGCAGTGAAATCATTCTGTCCAGCATAAGCCTTTACAGACTTCAAATATGGACGTTTTTGCCATCATATGCCCCCCAAGAAACAGTGCAAATCAGACCAGACACTGACTCATTTGCTCTGGCATTGGACTGAATATGAAGGGAAGCTAATTTAAAATAAACAAGAGTATTCTGAAGCCAATGGGGTGGCCTTTATTGAAAGTAAAATTCATGTTGAATACTTTATTATTGTTAATAACTGGATAAAAGTAAGGCTGTTTCAGGGCTTTCTAGCTTCTAAATGGACTGGTGCTTATATAATGCTTTCATTCACTTACAATCGTGCTTTTCTATATAACATTCACACTCCAGTGAACACATCAGAGCGCAACTCAGGGTTCAGTGTCTTGTACAAGGATACTTTGGCATGGCAGGGATTGAACCACCAACCTTCCAATTAGTAGATGATCTGCCTCTGCCTCCAGAGCTAAGGGAACCTCAAGTGGGGAAAGACAGAGAACGTTTGAGAACCAGTGGTTTAGTAGTTGAAGGTAAAACAAGTCCTGCAGTAATCAGGAAGTTGATGACTGGGTCCCAACTTGTGATAATCAGCATACATACGTGTCCTTTAGTGAGACACTGAACCCCAAAAGTGTCCCAAACGTGTCATTGTTGTGATTATGTTAATGTGGATTATAGTCCAAAGTCCTGTAACTGGGTGATAAGAGTAGAAAACCCCTATATATAATGTAGTTTAAAAGAATGTAATTTTAGGGGAATATTTGTATACATTTTTGTTTTGGTGCTTTTACCGGTTTTAAAGGTTATGTGCTTTTACAGGTTATGTGCACAGTCCAATAAAAGGGATGCACTCTTTAAAGTCAGAAATGCATCCACACTGTGCATCATATTGTTACACTGTGAATATGAGGGAGAGGTTTTTATGAGGCAATGCTTACACTACAGCAGGCTCATCCCCCGGAGCTGGACAGCTTATGTAACTGTGCCTTACAATGTGCCTGTGACCTCCCACCGATGCCTCATCAAAACCAACTGAGCAGTTTGTGGAGAGAAAAAAAAAGGCAGACAGATTAGTTTGTAGACAGTTCTTTTCATCTAAACGTGAGCCATGGGGAGAATTTGACCATGTACCTAATTTGTAAATTGACTAAGCAGCATGACTCTTGCTCTAATCCTTTGCCGGAGGTCTGTGAGTCATTAGTAGCAGAGAGTGCAGTTAATGATAGCGACCCTTTGAGTGGCAGACGCTTACTCTTTAAACTCTGTTGCTATTTTAGTCCGACTTCTGTGTAACTTTAGCATCTTGATTGTTATTGTTCGCTCCAAATACTCATCAATGGGGCCTCCCTCTCATTACTAAATAATTACTGTCATATCACCCTCTCTACATCTATTGCAGATATTCCGTTGAGGGCTTTTTGGACAAGAACAAGGACCTGCTTTTCCAAGACTTCAAGCGCCTTATGTACAACAGGTGCCAAACACAAGCATCACTGACAGTTTTTCCCAGCATCATAATACTCTTGACAGTTCATTAACTGGGTCATGTGTATATATGAGTTTCTTCTTCCCTCGGTCTGCACATCCCTCCTCTGGTAGCCTAGTTAATGGTGTCCTTTCTTTACTCTTTACCCCGCTTTCTTGCTTCTCATAGTGCCAACCCAGTCCTAAAGGAGATGTGGCCAGATGGACATCTGAGCATCACAGAGGTCACCAAGCGGCCTTTGACTGCTGCCACCCTGTTCAAGAACTCCATTGTGGCTTTGGTTGATAAACTGGCGTGCAAGGTCAGTAATTTCTGCTTATGATCGACTTCCTCGTTTCTTCTCTTAACCCCAGAGGGAGGCTGTGGATGTATTTTCAGCTAATTAATGCACGTTTGATGTCCACACAGTCAAAGAGTAGTAAATGAAGAAGCATTAAAGTTGAGAAAACTGATTTCTAAACTAGTTTGTAAATATGTTAATCCATAATACCGCTGCTTTATGTCTGTTTCAAGATAATTATATTAATCGCTACCACTCCGTCTACTTAGAGAGAACAGTGTTTTGCAAAAGTGTGCTGATTGGATGGTTAAGGCTTTACAACGGTACCTTTTCCTACCTAGTGCTACCTTGATAGCACCTGATTGTATAAGATAACTGCTAGTAAATGTTAGTAGTTTGGTGTGAGGTCAAAATGGTGAATGCTCTAAAATGACTTGTAGCGTCTATTATGCTTACAGTAAAGTATTTGCTTTTATACTGAAAAAATAATGAAAAGTGCCAAATATGTTACTTTTACCCTATCACCATTACACTTTTAGGCTGTAGCGCTGGTTAGTCCATTCAAGCCAGAATTTGAAATAGTTGGATTTCCCCTCTTATTGGAAATGTTCAGAGTCGTTCTAAAGGGCTCGCTGAATTTGTGTGTGGTATTGTAGTAAGATGCCATCAGTTAGTGAAATGTCTTTCCTCTTAGATCTCCCACAATATCTGTGGTGTTTAGGAACTACAAGAGCTCAGTCACAATGTAGCATAACACTTAAAAGTCCCAAAGGCCTCCTCTGGCATTAACATCAGCACAAAAACTGTGCGCTGAGAGCTTTATGGTATGGTTTCCATGGCCAGCTCTTGTAGGTTTAATGTGTAGGTGACCCAGTACTTTTGAACACATATACTGTAGGTGGCCGTCTCACCAGATGATATTTCAAATAGTTCTCTTTTTTATAGTGTAGCTATCTACTTATTAATGTAGTCTTGTTAGCTTTATTTGAGTTTGTTTGTTTTTTCTCAATTATTAGAACTACCAAAATGTCACTTTATTAAAAGGCACAAACCAGTTAAGGCGGATTTGTTCAGTTTGGATTTAGCTTTAACTAAAACAAAGTGGTTATATCACCAGCTGCATATCTCATTTTATTTAGCTTAGCTGCGTAGTTACCTAATTAATACCTAATTAGTGAGTTAGTGAGAAATTTAGTTTTTAGCTCAAGCTTGGTTAAATTACCAAAATAAAATCTCACTAAAAAAGAAAGAATAAAAATGATTCTAGTAATATTGTTCAGTTTAGTTTAGCTTCAGCTAAAGCTAATGTAGGCTAATCACAAGCTTGCATTTAATTAGCCTTTTCTTGCTTTATTTAGCTTAGCTACCTAGTTTCTGCCCAGTTACTGAGTTTCTATAAGCTTGCTAACTTTAGAAATAGACAAAATGCCTTTCCCTCAAATCATTAGATAAATTACCAAGATATAATTTAATTAAACGTAAGAAAAGATATATTTGAATCAGTCATTTTAGATTTAGCTTTAGCTAAGCTACATGCCCGTCTTATCAAGTAAAATTTCATATGCCTTTCTTTCATTATTTAGCATCACTCTCCAGGAAGTTACCCAATTACAGAGTTGCTCTAAGCTTGTTAGCTTTAGAGGATTTTAGTAGACTTCTTTCTTCCATCATGATTGGATTTAGCTACTGCCTGATTTAGCTTTGTGGAATGACTGTCTCATTAGCTATACAGCCAGTCTATAATTCTATGGTTTGTGTTTTTTATATGCTGTTTTCATAAACACATAACACATTTCTTTATATAGGTTACAGACTTTAATCTAGTAAAACACATATGAAAGATTGAGTCCAGTGCAGCATTTATTTTGCTGGTTTTTGTAGAACATAAATTGAAGTCAAATCAAATACTCTGGAAACCTACAGATTTGTTTATATTTCTGTGTCAGAGTTTGTGTTTAGTACCGGCATAGATCATCTCCCCAGTTTACTCTGCTGTCTGTACTGATGCTCTGCACCAGTTATAGGCGGTTCTGGTCCCTGTAAGCCTGCATGACTCACAGACTATTCTGAGACTGCCAATGTGTTTGTGTGATGTCTCCTTTGGATGGTGCATAACAAACATCGGAAGAGGAAGAAGAAGTGTAGCATTTACGTGTATACATAGCAGTCTGTTCCTTATGGTGTCAGGGAGTAGCAGTGTTTTTAGGTTGTCCTCATCCTATCTGGCTTTTTGTGGCGTTTAGAGGGTGCTGAGGAGGAGAAGGAGATGGAGGTGGTACATAAAGTGTGCACCTCACCTCTCCTGGCCTCATCTCACTGACTGAAGTCTGACATTTCTTGCTGTTATTTTGGGACGGCCTGCTGCCGGGCTGCTGTAGCATCTCGTCATGATGTGGCTGAGGTGAAATGAAAGTAAACTCCCATGCCTGAAGGGTTTTTTTTCCTGTAGGTCACGTTGAAAGAGCAGACAGTTTTCTTCAGCAGCAGTACTGAAGCACCTGTGCTCAGGCCTCCCACTTCATTTCCTCTCAGCCTTCATTTTCTGACATTTTCTCAAACTGCTGCCGAGCTGATTCGAAACTCCGGGCAAAGCCTGCACAGGGATCAGTGTTTGGTGTCAGAAAGTGCTTCGCCTTATTTGTCTTTAATGGACAGAGCAGTTAAATCAGTGAAAACACAACAGCCTCTGTTCTTTGACAGGATGTAGTGCATCCCCCCTATAACTGTCAAGGTTCAGGCATCCAGCCATGACCCTGCTTCATCTAAAGTGCAGCTCGGCGTGCTGCTAGCGAGTAGCTGCGCGGGGCTGGGCTATTGTGAGGCTCAGCTGCTCACTGTGGCGTTTGTTGGAACATTCTGCAAGTCTGATTAAGGTCACTGAACTCAGTTTGCCAGTTTTGCAGCTTGGCTGTGGTGCAGCTCGGTGACAGTTTACAAGCTGAGTTCAGTTTATTTACTCGCACAGTGATGACCGCAGCGGTGACGCGAACACTGAGAAAAATCAAAGACCTGCTCAAGTTTGTGCAGGTGATAAAACAAGAGTGTTATGAAAAAATACATTCAGAGTATCAGTCCAAGTGCAGTGTTGCTGTGTCACCAGTGATGTAACACTTTATTGAAAATGCAAACAAGCTTGTTGAAATACAGCCAAATAAAGCTCACACAATGCCAGCTGAACAACTTGTTCTGTTTTGCAGGAGCCATACTATGTGCGATGTATAAAGCCCAACGAAATGAAGTCACCGGTGTTGTTTGATGACGCCCGCTGCCAGCACCAGGTGGCCTACCTCGGCCTGCTGGAGAACGTGAGGGTACGCAGGGCGGGCTTTGCCTACAGGCAGCTCTATGCTCGCTTCCTGCAGAGGTAAGAAAACGTGATTACCGTCTAGTGAAGTGGTCTCTTCAGCAGCGGAGTGTAACACCATGAGTAAAATATGTTAAAAAAGTTTTAAAAAATTACTTTTCTTACCCAAAATGCACTTTGATCTGAAACCTTAAAAAGACGGCACACATTTATGTAAATAGTACTACCGAAAAGATTTAGACTATTAGACAATTGGTGCCTCTTTTAACAAAACCTAACACAACTAAAAAGACCTGTGATGATATGTTTTGTATTTTTTGAAGTCACTATGTGTTGGACAAGTCATTAAAATGACCATAGTTTAATTAGTATGACCTGAAACTAGAAAATGAGTCATTAGTCATCAGGACAGTGTTTACTGAGGTCCCATCACAAGAAAGTGGAGGGCAGACTTCGACAGGACTGGAAGTTTTTTTGGGAGCTACAGAGATCGCCCCCTGCTGGTAATTAAAAAGAAAAAGTTTATGGCTTCATTTCTCAGACTATGTTCAGCATTTATACTGTGGTTGCTTTCCCTTCAGGGTTGTCTTCTTGTGTAATTCTGCACCACTGCAAGCACCCTAGCTATTTTAGGATTAAAGTCCTGTTCGGACCATCTGCTGAATCTCCTCCACAGTTTCAAAATAGCAAACCTTCAAGTTGAATTCCATTTTTGGGAAGAGGAGGAAGTAGCAGTGAGCCCGATCTGGAAACTGGAAAGCTCAAGTGTGATTGTGTTACTCATAAACTCCTGAGTTTTTCTTTAACAGCCTGTCAGCAGGTGCACAATGTCACAATAGCAAATGTCAAAAGGTTAAAGTTACAAAATTGTCTGGGAGCAGGAAAGTGCTACATTAGAATAAGGTCTGAGCAGATGTGGCAGAAGCATGGCCGTGTAAGTAATTAAATACAGATTTTAAAAAATTTCAATGAGAGCCAATGAAAGGAAGCAAAAACATGGACAATGTCAGAGTGTTACTGTGGTGTGGTCACAATGTTTTCTCCAATTTTAATCAAAGCTACACTTTACTCTAATACCATAAATTAAGATATCTGCCCTCCATCACAGAAAGCATCTGGATAAAGTGTGACCCTCGTTGAGAGTTCATGGTGCACAAAAATGTGCAAATGTCAAAATCACAGTGACAGTGAACATTCTCTCAGTCATGCTTCTGATATTGATCCCTCAATATGACACTTGGAAACTGCAGGATATTTACAGAAAACTGCAATTGAGTTCTCAGGTAGCAGAGTTAGTGATGTTCACTGACATCAACCATCTCTACCCAAGTTTGAGGTCAGACTGCAAACACTTATGTGATCATCTTCTCTGATTCTTGCTGAATGTTGTTCAGGTATAAAATGACGTGCGAGTACACCTGGCCAAACCACCTGATGGCGTCAGACAGGGAAGCTGTCGAGGCCATCGTCATCCAGCATGGTTTCCAGGACGACGTAGCATACGGCCAAACAAAGCTGTTTGTGAGAACGCCGCGGTCTCTCTTCACACTGGAGCAGGAGAGAAACAACCTCATCCCCATCCTGGTGACTTTCCTGCAGAAGGTGAGGCATGAAAGTGTCACCATGCTTCACAGCTGATTTAATGTTTAATTTTAAAGATGCGTTGATGTGATAATTTGACGTCTAATTCAGCATCAGGAACAGTTCAGATAGTGTGTTGAAGTTAATAACATACAGTGTTTTTTCCACCAGGCTTCAGGGTATCAGAATAAAAACTGCAGTTTGTCTCAGGCTCATGAATATGTGGCTCTTGGTTATGTTTGACTGAAATTCATCTGCCAGCTTGAATCCTAATTTCCTGTAACAATAATTGGGATAATTAATGCGATCCAGAGCACAGCTGCATTAAAGTCAATTACTTCGCTTGCTCAATGAAATACCCTTCTCTTTTCTCTTTCCTCTGACCTACTTTATGACTGCAGAGAAATCTGGAACTCTAACTGGAGGAAAAGTTTGTCTTAAGTGCTGTGAGATGCAGAGGCAATAATTTTACTCTTGTTTTGTCTCTTTCACACGCTCCTTTGTTGTTGTTTTTTTAACCTGACCCACAGGTGTGGCGCGGGACTCTAGCTCGTGCAAGGTGCCGGCGGATGAGGGCCATCTACGCCATCATGGGCTGCTATAAGCGCTACAAGGTCAAGGCGCACTTCTGGGAGGTGGAGCGGAGGTTTGCTAATGTGCGAACTATGGCCGACTATGGGAAGAGCTTGGAGTGGCCGACGCCGCCTGCAGCACTGTCGCAGTTTCACAGCATCACAGTCATGCTGCATCGCAGGTCAGAGCACATAAAAATGTGCAACTCTCTGTGGTCTGTGAAATACTAAGGATATTTTACATCACATGTACTGGCATATTATGCTGTGTCATTATTTATTTAATAAAAGCATAGCCAAAAGAAGCAGTGTCCATCCCTACTGCGTCCATGGGAACCAGGAGGACTCTGTTCCCACCCATGCCACTCTGAGCTGTCGTGTTTCTTATAACTTTGGCCTTCATAAAAATTGATGCACAGTCACACAGTTTTAAACTTGGGTGTTATCAAATCGTTGTCTCTGGGGACTGACTTGATTTTGGAGCCAAGCTGAAGTGGCAGTTTTAGGAAACGCCGCTTTGGGGATTTTCATGTTGGCTTCATTTTTCATCCCCAGAGGTTGCTGCTCAGATGTGAAACAATTTAGACACATTATTACAGATGAAACAAAAGAGATGTAACTTTCTAATTAGTGGATTAGCTTTAGAGGTTAATAAAGTATTAACATTTAGAGATATTGAGAAACAGCCCTTTCTACTTGTTTACAGCCTTTTTGTTAAGCTAAGCGAAGTGGCTGCTGGATAAAGCCTGAATGCACAGATGCGAGACTGATTCATCTGTCTGTTATTTGCCGTTCTTTTGATCCACTTCAGACTTGGTGGATCTTTTCTGGGGTTTGAGGAAGTACAGCCCTGAGTTTGAAGTGGTTTGGATAAGTGGTTCTATATTTTAGCTGGAATTTATTCTCTGTTAGCAGTGTTTCCCATACAGTGACTGCTGCCTGCCCCACTGCACATAGAATTATGCATATTCAAGCCTCTTAACCCTAGGTTTAACCATCTGAACTAAGTGCCAAACCCTAACCTAATCCTAATTCTATCCATTAGGGTTAAAGTCTTACTCCTTCTTCTTCATCCTTACCTCTTTATCCTCACTTCGTCTCCCTCACCCCCACCACTCTCTCCACCTCTTCTCTACCCTCCTTGCTTTCTTCCTCCGTCTCTTTCATCTTCATTTTGTAAAGTGTGCAGAAATCTGGTTTCTTTTTTAAGCACATGTGTTGAAATCAACTCATCTCTTCAGGTCACTAAATTCTTAGTAGCTGCAGAATAAGTCGAGTCAGTGTTTGGCTGTGTGATTTGGGCCTTTGAAGTAATATCCACCCTCATGGCATGCTGTCTCTTTCTCATCCCTCGGTGTCAGGTGGTGGGCGAGGCAGATCGTGAAAAACATCCCGCCGTCGGACATGCTGGAGGTTCGGGCCAAAGTGGCAGCTATGACGGCTCTGAGCGGAGAGAGAAAAGACTGGGGAGTCAGCCGAGCCTGGGAGAGGGACTACCTGGGAAATGTAAGAATCACAGTAGTAACAAGATGAATCCTGGGTACCTTCGTTGTTTTTCAGCACATCATGTTTGAATAGGTCATAGCATTATTTGTTTTGGGATTTATTTTTGACCTATGGAAGACACTTGATTTATTTAACCTTTATTTAAGCAAGAAAATTGGACTCTTGAGATATGAAATCTCTCACAAATTTGTGAGTGTGCACCTTAATATGCAAAGATGAGGCAACACACACACGCACGCCACACTGTTTGGTGAGTAGATGCTGACTGTTACCATGTGTCATCAGTTTCAAAGATGGATGGATAGGTCACTAGCAGATTGGTGCTCCCAAAGTTTGCTTAAAAGATACTGACTTTTCTGCAGTCACCATTTACTCTCTTAAGGCGAACAGTCCCTGTTTCCAGTTTACATCACACTTTTCATACACATTTCACTACAGTTTGGCAAATAGTTTGTCTTTGTAGAGAGGTTGGCTGTGAAAACCTGCTAGTGAGCAAAACAATAAGTTTTTTAGTGCAGCACTCTATACCTCTGTGTGACTACAACTATGCATTTTTCCCTAGCAACTAGCTGTTGCCAGGGGGGCGGGGTCTCTGACAGGTCTGTATGGCTGATACCTTAGCTGATTTTGCACAGTTCCAAGCAGAAACAACAACAGAGGATATTTAAAGCACCCCATAGAAGTGTCAAGACTTTGTAACAAAGGCACCGACTCTCTTACTTTCTTGAAGGTTGAGGTCAGGAGTGTCAAACTCGTTTTGGCTCATGATCATTCTTGTTGAGGTATATTTACAAGTTATAGAGTGATCCAGACCAGGAAAAGCATTGCAAAAAAAACAAAAACAAAGAAACAAACCAACAAAGCCCCACCTCTCCAGACTTTTTCCTTTCTTTAAGTGTGAAGAAGTATATTATATATATATGTATCAGTGATTCATAAAAAAAAATCAGATGTCTGAGATGTCATTAGAAAAATACGTGCAATTTAAGATTTTGTAATGCCACGCTTATATGTGCATTAAGTTTTACAGATAACAGTGGAAAAGTATGAAACTTTCACTTGTAGACCACCAGAAATCTGGAGTAGGGCTCATCCAGATTTCGTCATCCACCTTTCTGTGATGTCACTGTGACACACAGACAATATGGAAACTTGTGTGTGCATTTAATGACCTTTTGTACTATGCTATTGTACAAAAGAAAAACAAAGAAAATCCAACAGGGAACTATATCTGCGAGAAAAGAATACATGTGAGCAAAATAAAAATCTATTGGCAACATTTTATGAGAGAAAACACCAACAAAACACATTAAACCTGAGGGTTGTTAGACACACAGGCTACTTAGAGGAAATGAGTACAGCTGTGGAGAATACCTGGGTGCAAGCAATCAGGGAAACACAATTATGGGAGGTAAAACCGAATAATAACACACACAACAAACTAGAACTTGAACATGAGAACACCTAACACAGAGATGAATACTTAAGACATGGAAAACACGCGCGAGGCAGAAAACTTAAACAGGGAATAAAAGCAAACTATAACCACCAAATAAACTAGATGGCAAAACTAAAACTAAGAAACCAGCCATTAATTCTGTGATCATTGTGATTCAGACAACACACCTAAATCTCAGCTAGAAAAGTAGAACTACTTTTGAAATCACCTGAAAAAATATTGCAATGCATTTTATTGAAAAGCTGGAGTAGTTGACTTTTCTGCCGTTTTTACACTTTCCACTCCAGATTAAAAAAAGAAACTGATTTCTTTATATATATTTTAACATATCAATGTTAAAATAGTGAAACAGATTATCAAACACTGGTGAACTAATAACAACATGAAAGCATTTTGTAGTTTATAGTTTTCTGCTTGTTTTTCTGCCTCTTTAATTTCCAAAACAGAAGAATTTCTTAAGCAGTTGTCATTTCACATGACTCCCTTTTAGTTAGTTCAGCTGGAAATTTTGCAGCCCACTGGCAGAAATTTTAGCACAAATTCATCACAGTAATTAAAAAAGACTTGAACAATCAGCTGTGTATAGGATCATCTTTTGTTGTGAATGTATACTGAGCATGTGATGTGCCTCGGGCTGTGAAGCATGACCAAAAGAGGGCTGTTCGTGTGAACACAGCCCTTTATTGATGAATACTACAGTTGCTTCATTTACCAGCTAATATGAGGTTGTTTTCTGACTTTAAAGATGCCTTCGGGGAGCATGAGCGTGACTGCCGGAGAGTCCTGAGTCATTCCCTTTGCTAGTTTGTCAGCCGGCCCCTGACTTGCTGGCCTCCTTCAGGGATCATTTAATTCCACAGTGACCTGTAGATTAGTGCATGCATCGTGGCATTCAGTCAGGCTGAATCCTTACTGTGGTTGTAAGTTCACAGAGTCCAGGGGGTTCATGTCCAGTCTTAAGCTTCAACAAAGGAAAATTTTCAAGGAATCAACACTCAGACCTGGAAAAGGTGCCTGAACCTGCCCCGTTTCATATTACTTAAATGAACTTATTTAGACACAATGATTTTCCCATTCAGCAAAGATGGTGGCTACATTCATCTTTTATACATAGTCAGAGATGTTGAATCTAAGCTGTTGCTAGAAATTTGGACTCACACTAGCATATCAGTTCACTCAGTAGTATTGAGATTTACCTCTGGAACCAAGGAAGCTGGTACAAGTTTAAAAAACTAAGAGGTTTTTTGGATACTTACCGTTTCCAAATAACACCAAACGATAAGCCATAATATAAGAGTACACCAGTATTCATACCTGTGAAAAATATATCCTCTGTCTTCTGACATCATTGTTTTGATTACACCATCAGACTTCAGAGAGATGTAGTTTTTTGAAGTGTCTCTTTGCCTCCATCACCTTATGAAACACCTTCACACCAATCAACAGGCGGTCCTGGAGCCTCTTGGTTTGCATCCGGTGCTCTTTTGAAGTAGGCCTAGTTTCTCTCAGAGGGGATATTTGGTTTCCAAATGGCTCTTTAGGCTTTCTTGGCGTCATGTTAGCACACATTCAGATTAAGGGACATTGACATCTCCGGGCAAGTGAAGCCATTAGGCAGTTCCACTTTCCTCTATGCTCCCTGCTGATTTTTTTTCTCTTTTCTTTAGTTGGCGAATAGGCTGGACTGGTGGTTAGTTGTGGTTTGATTCGCACAAGAAAGTGAGCTGTTTTCCCCTTTGTATCCTCCCTGCTGTCAGTCAGAGCCTTTGATGTGTCATGCTCTCATAATACTCCTCAAACAGACTGAGGTTCACTTTGATAGAAGAGATTTTTTAAGGGAAACGAGTGTGCAGAAAGTACTGATACAGAGACTGAATTTATTTATATAGTCTGTCTACAGTTATTTACTGCAAAATGAATGTACGATGGTCAGACCTGGATTTCCTCAGTGCACACAGTCTGGGAACCACAGCTTTAAACCGTGTACTGTATATATTAAAGCATGTAAAATAGATTGTAGGAGAAATGTTAAAGAAATGACCGTGATAGCTGCACTTTATAGGAGGAAGACTATAACAGAGTGTTAGATTTGCCACCAAATGTACTTCCCATCAGCTTTGGACCGTCTCAAACGGCACGTCAGGCTCCGTGTCTGGTAACAGCAGCCGGGGGCCTTGAGCTTTGATCTGCTGCTTATGGAATTAAAGCGATAAAAAGGCTTAAAAGAGGCTGGGAGAGGTCACCTGGAGTTTTGTGACTAACAGCGAAGTGCATTCCTATTCCATCTGTACTGAAGATGGTGGCCTCAACCGACCTCCTGAAATAATACTGGTCATTCATTTCTGCAGGCCCGAGACTGCCCTCAGACCAGCGCCAGCTTCATCCGAATTTCCAAGGAGCTGAAGAACAAAGACGAGTACAGTCAGGTCCTCTTCTCGAGCTTCTGTAGGAAGGTACAGTATGTGGGGAAAGAACACGGGGAAATGGAAATGTCTGTTTTGTAGCCACAAGGAGTTTCTTTCTTCTGCTGCTTCCTTTTAGCTTTGGCATGTTTTTCTCATTCGATGTGTTTCCCATTCCACCCCCTCATGCTTCCTCTCTTTTGTAACAGCTCATCCTTCAATATTTCATGTTCCATCAGTGAACGCAGCCTTCTCAGGAAGTAATCTGAGGATCAATCATAAAAAGGAACTGAACTATGAATTCAGTCCTCAAGTTCCCTTAACCTGAATGAAGTGCTGCTTATTATTTTACCTCATGCTGAACCTCTTATCATCTCCCTGGGGATAATAATGGCCATACTTTCCATATCAGGGACTGAACATTGAGGGCTTCGCCTAAGTTATGAGTACAGCTTAGTTATATTTGAAGTTACGTAGCCTTTGATACAGTGAACTGAAGCAACCCCCGACTCACAGACCCACCACAGCAGTCTTTTTTATGTCTTCTTGTGTGTTGCTTCTTTGCTGCTTTACAAGGAAAACCTGTGTTTGAAATGAAATAACCCAAAAGATCCTGCAAGAGGCATGAAGGGCTCTTCACAGAAAATAGAAAATGAACAAACATGCTGAAGCTTTTTCTTTCCCCTGCTCTGCTCTCTCAGGTGAACAGGTTCAACAAAAGCACAGACCGAGGCCTGCTCATCACAGACAAGTACATCTACAAATTAGAGCCAAAGAAACAGTATAAGGTTCTGAAGAAGCTTCCTTTAGACTCAGTAAGTACTCACGTGGGAGAGCATACACTCTGAATGCAAGCTCACACACAGACTCATTTGCTAGCATCTCCAGTGAATAAATCCCTGCTCTTACCTTCACTCCTGCTGTCTTTATCCAATATTTCCAGCATTGCAAACGTACCCTGTTGGGATCTGAGCGTATGTTACAGCCTGATATACATTATAACTCACTGCATTAGAGCATCACTCTCACCCTTAAACCCCAGACTGATTAAACATATTCTGTCCCCAACAATGCTCATAGTTGCAGGCACTGACTTTTTACCATAAGACCATATGATTATTTTACAGTTTTTAATACAGTAATGAATGCTTTCATTTTTCATTAATTGCTTTAGTCAGTACTAAATTCACTTTACTGTCCTTATACTTATTTTGTGCTTTCATTTGGTCTCAGAGTGACTGAATGTCTGCTCAACTCTTTTGATGCACAATTTGTAGAGTTATTAATCATAATACATTTCTGATAAATAGTACAAACTCACATATTGCATATAATGTTTGTGGCTGACATTTAATTGTAACTGGACACGGCTCATTGCTGCACTGGTTTGACTCCACAGGCCAGCATGTTCTCTGTCTTCTCTCTGGTTACTTCCTCCTACAGCACAGGTGTCGAAGTCCAGGCCTCGAGGGCCGGTGTCCTGCAGGTTTTGGATGTGACCTTGATCCAACACAGCTGATTCAAATGGCTAAATTACCTCCTCAACATGTCTTGTAGGGCGTTTATCAATATGCGTACTTGTGCGTACTTGCGTTCTCGTGTACTCGTGAAACGTCATCAGTCGGAGACCAAGTACTGTTCCAATTCGAAGTACGCATCAAGCCGAGCACGCGAAAAAGTCCCGGATGTGTTCTCGATCCGCCCGTTTTATCGAGCATGCATCGGTGTAGACTTGGGACAGCTATATATCCCAGAATGCATTTCGTCCAAAACTCAACAGCGGACTCCCGGCACATCGTTCCCCCCCCCCGCCCGCGGTCTTCTCACTACTCAGGTTAAAGAAACCCCAGCAGCTGTCTATAGTATTGAGTGTCCACTAAAATAAAAATAAAAACATCTAACATCTGCTTGTTTTTATTAAGGTATGTACACGTATGTACATGTACACTATTTTTATTAATAGAGGTTTCACTACTGAGGTTAAAAATGATATATAAGTCACTTAGATCACTTCTAAATGTTAATGTTTGGTTTATGTCAGTGTTTTATTTGTTCCTGAGTAAACCGGTTTGGCTGTGATTAAAGTTAAGCTTCATAACATGTTACTCACAGTTAAATTAAGAGGGGCGGCAGTAAAAACTCCGGACCTGTGACATCATCACGCACGCAGGTGTTCCAATTGTACATATCGCGAGTCCGTGCTCGCGTTCTCGGGCGGGTACGTGCTCTCGCGTGCGTTCTCGGCGAGCACGTACTCACCGAGAACGCGAGCGTGCGCATCGCGTGCCCAGGGCATTGATAACGGCCGTGGTTCTCCAGAGGCCTGGTAATGAACTACTCATTTGATTCAGGTGTGTTCACCCAGGGTGTTATCTAAAACCTGCAGGACACCGGCCCTCGAGGCCTGGACTTCGACACCCCTGTCCTACAGTCACAATCGTGCATGTTAGGGCAAAGGTCTCTAAATCCAGGCCTCAAAGGCCGGTGTCCTGCAGGTTTTAGAAATTACCCTGGATCAACACACCTGAATCAAATGATTAGTTTATTACCAGGCCTCTAGGGAGAACTTCAAGACATGTTGAGGAGGTCATTTAACCATTTAAATCAAATGTGTTGGATCAAGGACACATCTAAAACCTGCAGGATACCAGCCCTTGAGGCTGAGAGTTGGACGCTCCTGTGTTATGGTAATTGGGGATTGTAATTAGCCACAGGTGTCAAGGCCTCATGGCCTGTGACAGATCACTCCAGCCCCCCTGCAGATATGAACTAGATAAACAGTTTATAAAATGGATTGATGCCTTCCAGCTGGAGGAGCCTTGACTAGACAGAAAATTTTGATAGTAGCATGAAAATTACCAAGATTTCACATTATTGTGTAAAAGCACATAAAAAGTAGATTCCCAAATCAGGAACTCTAACCATCCAAATATCACTTAAGTGGAACATTACAGCAAACATTAAAGCACTGAAGAAACATATTATTGTACTTGTATACAGCAAGTCAGTAAAATGTGCGGCAATGTGTAAAAAAGCAATGAATAAGTCCAGAAATCATGCCGCCCATAAGCAAGTACAAATCAGAAGACTTATGTCAAAATCAGGACAGAAAGCAAGTGTGACACAACTGCTGACAAAAACATGCTTTTTTAGCCAAGCTCACTGGACCCAGGTGCAGCTCATGCCGTTGGTTACTCTCCTGTTAGCTCCTGAAGAACGAAGCACAGAACAAAACCAAGACAAATTACGGAGGAAACTCAAAAATTATTTGATAAAATATCTCTTTTCATAACCATTTAGTGACCAAATCATTTAACAATCAAACTGCTTTCTTTGTTACAAAACAGAGAAAGTGTTCCACTGTTACGTTAAGGTTTAAAAACCAGGATATTTATGTAGATTTATTTTAAAGTCTCGCCTTCAGCATGTCTTCGCACTAAGGAACACTGGCCAACCGAGTAAGAGATTAGCTGGACACAGAGGCCTGGAATTGTACCTGTGGTTTCCAGGTCTGCAACTGGCAACTTGGAAAATTTTTCTTTGGTGGTAGAAAATCACCAAAGCAGGAATATTGACAGCTGGCAGATGCATCTTGACTTTTTTCAGCTGAGGAAATAACATGAATATTTTGACCATGTTTTCTGAGCAAAGCCTTCAAAAAAGATTTAAATATTTGCGGCGTTTCCTAGTTTATGAAACCAGTCTTTTAACTTAATTCAGGCACTTTTTTTCTTTTTACACCTTAGACGTAGGTTTATTAAAGGTTTTGTCCTTACAGTGTGGTACAAATACAAAAAAAACAGACAGTGTTGCAAACTCACTCCCTAACAGCTGTAATGAATGTGGGTCAGACTTTTTGTGCTTTATTCTGGCTGCTCTTTATTTCTTACTCTGTCCCCTCAGTTGTGTAAACACACACACACACGCGCGCACCTACTCATCTTCCGTCCTGTTTGACCCAGGTCACAGCCATCCATCAATAAGTACAAGAGCAATAAGAGGACTCACACTGTGAGAACACAGTCTTCCTTTGGCTCTCAGGGCTGATGACCTTTAAGAATTGTGAGGTTGTTGATCAGTCAGTCAGTGTTTGTGTGCGTGTTTGTGTGTGTACGTTAAGTTTTGTTGTCAACATGTGACGCCGTGGTCATGCTTGGGAGGCAGCTGCCAAGCTTAGCTTTAGATTTTCTGCCATATGGGGCGAACCTCAGCTGAGAAACTGGATCAGGAATCTCAAAGGGCTGCTGGCTCTGCAGGGCAAGAGGCTGAAAGTGTTTAATATGATGCTGAAGTTCTCTTGAAATAACAGAAATGATGATTTTCTTCTACAGCTTGATGCATGAACCTTGGTGTTGGGAAAACATACAGAAAGTGAAGGGCTGATTAAAGAATTTAACATTTGGAACACTGGATCTCTTTTTATATCTACGTTTAAATCGAAATTTCTTAAACTGAGTTAAAATATCAAGATGTGATAGTTTGACTGGTTTATGATATTTCCATCCTATTTTTTTCTTACAAATAGTCATTAGTTTCTCCTTGAGGTGAATTCGAAGGAGAGAATCTGAGACTGAGATGGATTCCAACAAAAGTTGGAGATTACTAGTGTGTGCAAGCGCCATCAGACTTTGAGGTGACTCAGGTACTGAATGCAAAATAGCTTTCACTGAGAACACCTTCGTGAGATGTAATGAGTCAGCACAGCTGGACGTCCAGCAGTGGTTTTCGAGATAGGAGAGAAATGGAGAGAGAGAGAGCGCTTACAAGATGCCAGAGGGTTAAAAACTATCATTATGCAGCAGCGGAGCGGCTAAAGATAGCTGGTGCCATTGGACTCTGGTGCTCAGAATGAGGAATATGAGTCTTATCCAGGTCAGAAACTCAGAATACAGCATTAAAGAAGCAGTGCACCTCAGACTCCCGCACCAGAAATATCACCCAGGTCACAGCTGAGGTCAAAACCTGAAGCAAAACACAAGCTCTGTACCTCTGACTGGTCAAATTCAGAAAACCTGACTTTAACTGGCGCTTATGTTTACTCAGTCTTCAGAAAATGTAGACAAAATTAAAAACTCAGCATTCACTTTGCATAAACCATTTGTAAGCTTAAATAATTACTGTTAAAACATTTAGTCATTTAAATAACTGATAGAAAGTTAATGGACGTTTCTCACACTGGAGTATTTCCACAGTCATTAAACTTTTGATTTGTTTATATAAAAGATAAACTATGTGAAAAATGCCTCTTTTATTTAGAACAGTCAAATGTTCAAAGTAGAAATCAAAGTGAAATTAAAAGACCGCTAGGAAGGAATACTAAAAACAACACTGAAAACTTTACACAACAACACAATCTCACAGCAACAGAGAAGACGGGGAGTTTATATACTGCAGGCGAGCTATTGGCAAATAGTGAACAGGTGGGATTAATCAAGGTGGAGCAGACGATGAGCAATGAGGGGGAACCAAGAAAAGGAAGAAATGAAAATGAAAGGAATACACAAGGAGCAGTGATTTCAAAATAAAACAGGAAAGAGCGTGATCTTCGAGGTACAGAACTCTCCCATAGATACTAATTTATGATTTATTGGGGGACATGTCTCGCTCCTTTGTATTTTCTGTGTTTGGAGTGAGTCATGATTGAATTTAGGTTTGATTTATCTGCCATGAAGTCTTCTCCTAGATCAGGGACCTCAAACTCATTTTATACTGCAGGCCACACGCAGCCCGCTCCGATTTTATATGGGCTGAACCCGTAAAACTCCAATTTCTGTTGGTGTAAAAAGTTTAACTACAGATTTAATCAAGGAGATAAGACAAAAAAGTGCAATATTCAACATTATTTCTCAGTTTTCCTACATGGTAAAGAAATGCTGCTGTTGTAAATGAAAGAAATCAGTCAGCATGAGTCTTTGAGCTTCAGTTGTAAGGAGAAATGTGTCAAATGACAGATATCTATAATTTTATTACTTATGAATGAGGGAGATTTTTATGGGAAGGAAAAGCTTTAAAACTAGCAAAAACCCACTTAAAAGTCCAAAATTCCTGCCCTCCTTCACATTTTCCAAAGCCATCCAGCAGGCTGGATTGGGGTCTTTGCCAGGTCAGTTCTGGCCCACGGGCCTTATGTTTGACACCCCTAGATTATGTTCCAGTTTAAACCTTAATCATAAGAATAAAGCAGATAATGAAGGCAAAGTATAAAAACTTAAAACAGCCACTAATATCTAATGCAGGGCAGTTGCATTTCTTAAATTTGTGACGTTTATATTGTAATTATAAATGGGATATTTTTAGATTTTTTTGTTGGGTTGACGGAGTGAGCACCTAAAAGATATGGTCTTGTACTGTGCAGCCAAAGTTTGTTTGTCTATTTAGTGAAACTTTAAAGACTGAAGTAAACGATTAACTGAAAAGATCATAAATGTGCCTCAAGTCAAATCCGTCTTGTGTTATTTTAGAGCTGTAATTTAAGCACCGCTACTGCAAAGAGAAGTACTGCAGATACAATAGAACAAAGTAAAGTAATGTAATTTATAAAATATATTTGGAACACAGTAAAAAGCATCACGCTGCTAGATCAGCTGTGCAGCGTCCCCTTCACTGAAGGGCAGGTTTAACCAGAGTTGGTCGGTGCTGGGACATCCTGCACATTGTCGTCCCTGCTGGATTAACCTGTATGGCTGGAGGCCGTAAGAGGCTTAGTCCACTCTGTCCTTCCATTTGCTTTCTAAAAACCCATGACACTTTCTCTGTCTGCATGTCTCTCCTCTGGTTTTGTCTTTGACCTATATGGGTATATTTCTTTCCTCTCTCTTCCTCCTTCTTTCATTTGCACCCCGCTGCCCTCCTCTCCCTCCGTTGCGGTAAATCAGTACATTAATTCCAACTGGGTCACAGCTCATGACTTCCCCTTCACTGCACCCACACACGTGCACCTCCAGCTTACATATTCTGAGCAGAAATAATCCACCGGCTTCATTTATGGCATTGAATTTTTTTGATCCAAGATATGCTGCGCTGTACTGTATTAAACTCACAGGTTTTGTACATTGATGTTATAATCCCTGACACTTTTATACAAATGAATCCCCAATGCTGCAGTCTGTGTCGATGAATATTAAAGGTCACTCAACCTATAGGCAGGTCATGCATGAGGCTTTAGTGGAAGGAGAATTCTCGCCTTTGGTCTTTTGCTAAAATAAAAATAGCAATGCAGCGTTTATGAAATACTCGATTGGAGGTAAAGGGTATGGAGCTCCAATGCCACCATAATCAGAAAAAATAACAAGCAACTTATCAATAAAAGCACCAATATTATTAAAATATATGTATTCATTTATTTATAAGACCCTCACTACAGACTGTTTATCTGTCAGTGTATCATATTACATGAAAAAGTCATACAAAGCATGAGCTCAACCTTGGATCTGGCTGAGATCTTCCTTTAACGTGTTCTTTCTCCGCAGTTTACCGGAGTGAGCGTGACCACCGGGGTCGACCAGATGGTGGCGTTACACACGTCCTCCCAGGATGACGTCCTGCTGTGCCTGCAGCGAGGCGAGCTGTGCCCCAACCAGGACAGAGTGGGTGAACTGGTGGGAGCGATTGTGGACCACTTCACACGGTCAGTTACAGACAGTTTTTTTTCCTTTGTCTTTTATCCCGCACTCATTTATACTTATGTTGTCAGCCTGTAATGCACATTAGAGGGTAAAAGTACTCAGTACTAGCCTGCAGATAATTGCAATGCAAGTATTTGCTCCTAAAGATGACAGAAATGATAATAAACTACCATTTTTCACGCTTATATGAAAGTGCTGTGGCCTCGGTCATGGTATCTGAAAATGGTTTATTCAGTTTGAAATCTGATTCTTTGTGCTCTGCAGCTATGTGCGATTACATTACCTGACATCAGCATATACTTATTCAACATCTGTGGGGGATTTCCTCCTGGAGCAATGGTTCCTAACCTGAGTGTGGGTTACCCTATAAACAGGCACAAGTCAAACAACTTCTGGCAGAAAATAATTTCAGCCAGAATTTCTACCATAAATATGCTGTTATAATAATGATGATACATTACAGTTGATACAATGATGATACACTAATGATAATGAGGTAAGTGTATGTGCAAGTAATCCCTGTCAGCAAAAAAACTCAGTTTTCAGACTGCTTCAAATGCTCTGGTTCAGTTTTTTTTTCCCTTCTGTTGGGTCTTTATGATGTCAGTGAGAGCAGATATCGAGTTATGGTCATCTCACACACATCTCTGACTCTCAGCCCCTCCCACCTGCTGTTATAACTTTCTATTTGCAAGGGGCAGCCAATCAGAAACAAGTTGGATAAAAGGAGTGGCATTGAAACAGCTTGTTTTAGACAGTAGATGAACTGAGGGACTACAACAAGACCAACAACAACAACCCTGCATAAGATAAATAAGCATTATACTGAACTTCTGAATCATGCAAAGCATCTTTAGTAGAATCAAGGGATAAAAATATGGAGCTTGAAATGAGCATAATGGGTTTACTTTAAGAAATTATAAACTCACAAGGGTAAAATATGGCCTTTGGGCCAGACATAGCAAACAGGAAAACAAAACAACACCCATGAATCAGCCAGTCGATCAGAGGCAGCATCATGCACAGGAATCTGAAGACGAATGATTGCAGGAAGTCTGTACCGCTGTTTAACTCAATTTCAGTGCAGTCTGTTTCATCAGTGACCTATGTAGTGGTATATTTCAGACAATTGGCAAGATGTTAAATATAACCTGGTTTCGATTGAGTTATCCAATGTCTGGCTCTTTGCTTACTTTATTGAAGTCAGTATGGCTCTCTGGGGAGAAATGCTGCCTGCCCCTGCACTAACTGAAGGGGTTCATGGCTCAAAAGAGATGCCACAACACTGCTGCCTTTCAGGAAACGTTTAGTTCTACAAAAGAAAATTTACTTGCAAGTGTTGAACACAAACAAGAGAGGCTGGCAGTGATAAGCGAAACTCAAAAAAGGATCTGAGGAATACCGATGCTGATGGAGGAGAGGCGAGGCTCAGCAGGTGTGCCTCCACAGACGATCAGCACTAGAAGTGAAGCAGAGAAGAGAGCAGGTTAATGAGGATGCAAGAAAACAATAACCAGATGGCGGATGTGTCGGCCCACTGCGGCATGCGTAACAGGGTGCACAGAGTGGTCATCATTCTCAAAGAGATCATCCGCAAATTCAGAAACAAATTTGTTTTCTCATGCCGATAATTCGCATCTTTGACTTTCATTTGACAAAATTACATAGGTTTTAATTAGAACAAAACACTCTTCACAAAACTTTTAATTAATTAATCAGTGAGATCGGCCGGTGAAGTGATTGTTCAAAATGAAAACCTGACGCTTTCCGGGCCTCGGTGCGACATGAAGAAACGACACAGCTTTAGCCCCATTGTTGCCCGCCAAATGTCTCGGTTACAACGAACTCTATTAACGCTGCATAACAATTACGTAAATCATATCCTTGGCATTTATCACTGTCATAGTTGTCGCTGTCTGTGTCCTGCTCTGAATAACTACCGTGAAATGAATCAGTCACGCTGACATTTATCACATTTATCACTCGGATTCCGATTTGTCGTTGCTGTTTATAAACCTGATTCACATCCACCCGCATTCATCTCTGCCAGACTCCGTTTGAATGGCACGGCCCACGAGCTTTCACACACAGCAGACTGTTTTGGTTGTGCATGCGTGGGCGGGTGTGTGTTTAAGTGTGGCCGTGTTGTCGTAAGTACTGCCCTCGGAGTCCTCACCCAGTCTGCAGTGATCGATCTCCTGCAAATCCTGCCAGCTTCATGCTGAGAGAATTAAAAAAAATAAATAAATAAACAGTGGAGCTCATATCTGAATTCATTTCCCTTTTTGTAAAATTCATCACAGACTCTTCTTTCTTATAGGTACGACTTATGAATTTTCTAGAATAACAAAGAATTCAAAAACCCAGGACTGTGATCCCTTCATATAGATTCTAGAGTTGTTTACTGCGTTACAGGCTGAAATTGTTACTTTTACTGAGTTGTGCTGTGTTGGAAGCCAAACAAAATGCTCTAATCATCATTGAAAACCATGTGATGTGATTTCTGGAATCACTGAGTGCAGATGAAATGTAGACTGAGCCATCAGCTGACTCACATCAACATGTTTTTTATTTCTTCTGTCCCGTCCGTCGTTTTGTTTTTGCTCTCAGCTCAGAGGCCGGCGAGTCAGCAGCCGCACCAGGGTGCATGTGTCTCTGTGTGTTCCCACTTTTATGAGTCTCTCTGTGTGTATGTTCAGCTTCCTGATCCCAGATCCCCGGTGAGGCTTTTGTGGATTTTACGAGTCTTAGACTTTTGGTCTGGGTTTTTTCAGGGGGGGTGTATGGGTATCTATATCAGCAGGGTCCCCGTGGCAGCTGCGTGGCTCTGTGTCGGGGTGCGGCAGGCGTCTCAGGGGGAGTCGGTTTCAGCTCTCCGCCTGTTATTGTGCCACCATCTGCGGTGAATGGAAGGGGGCGCGACCTCAGCTAGGCTACTCATCAAAAGGAGACTCATGAGACAAAGTCAGGGGTGAGATGTGCAAGTGTGTGCGCATGTGCGAGAGGGGGGTGAGGATGACAACACACAGACACACTCCTCTTGTGCTTCCTTCTGTCAGGAAATGGGATGCCAGACTCTGAGAGTCACGCGCACGTCATTTTAGTTTTTATGTTTGGTGGGGAGAACGGTCAGAGGAGGAAACAGTCAATGGAGTGATTGTGACTCCTGCTGCTTTTCCTCGTCTCTTCAGAGTAAGTGAGCAGATCTGTGAGGCCGCCGGTGCTCACAGCTGAGAGAGTTTGCAGTGACACAGTGAGTTGTACAAAACTGGGTCAGGAAAGGCAGCGTTAAAGGCGCAAGGTAAAATCTGCGCTCTGTGTTGTCGGTGAGGATGGCAAAGACAAGCTGTCTGGTTTGCTGTCATGTCACATCCGATTCTCATTCCCTCGGCAGACCGCGCTCCTTCACTCTCTCCTTTCCTGTACATAACCCCATCCTCTCATCCCTGATTCTCTCCTGCTTTCTCTTCCTGTCACCTGGGTCAGAGCTGTCAGTATGAATGAGCTGTGTGTGTGTGTTGAGTGTGTCTGTTTACTAAGAGAGAAATACTGTGTATGTGTGTGTTTGTGTGTTTTTCGGGGGGTTGGACCATCTGCTGGGACAGCTGGGGGAGTATGAGTGAGCTAAAGGCAGGATTTAGGGTATGATCTGCTCCTGCCTCAAAAGATTTAGGAGGATTTTTACTTAAAAGGCAATTTGGGGGGTTTATAATCTTATTGATCACGGCCACAGACTCCTTTCAGAATAAATAGAAGTTTGTACAAAATGTGCAGTTTGTTAACATCCTTCGTGCAACTTTTCAGATATTAGATGCTTTATATTGACAGTTTTTGAACAGATTTTAACAGAACCAATTGTAAAATTCTCAGTCTGTGGATTGATTTCGATATGAAGGATCCTGACTTATATATAAAATACAAAAATACAACACTTAGCCCAGAAATTGAGTTTATTGTTCCTCTTATAGAGGAACATTGTTTATTGTCTGTATATATTAAATATATCAACAATTATTTTATGTAAGATAAAATGAACTTTAATTGCTCTATCAAATTGGTTTGGTCCAAAACCCACCCTGACATCATGTACAACTTATTAACTATAGTGCTTTGTCAAAAGTCTTGAGCTACCACTCATTCCTTTATATTGTGGTAGGAAAATAGGAAATAGATAAGTGAGTGGGGTGGCTTCTTGACAGCTATTCTTCCACTGAGACCATTTCTAATGAGACTTCAAACAGCAGATGGAATAACTGAAGGGCCAGATTCATGTCTCAGGTACTACGTCAGGTTTTTGCTGGATGACTTTCAGATACTGCTTATCTGCTGTAGGTAGTTTTTTTGTGCTGCTATTTCTTCTTTTGTCCTCCACATGTCTAATTTTCTAATTACAATTTGTTGAGCTATGCCAAGTTTTTGGCTAAAAGCTCTTTGGGAATGACCTTGTTTGTGCAAAAATACAATTTTATACCTGTCAAACTGTGTTACCTTTGGCATTCTTTTAGACTGAGATAAAGACATGGTAAGATGCGTTTTTGTAGCAGGTTCCTCGTAACAAAATGTCTAAAATTGGTTCAATGATAAGTTGTCTGTTATTTGTAGAAACAATAATGGTTTATCCCTTGAGTTAGGTGCCTTTTGTATCCTTGAATAACTCGCAGGTCAGTGTTAACAAAAATTAGAAAAATTTGAAAAATCACAGGGCACACTACCAAACAATAATGTCACAAAAAGCATATTGATCATTTTTTCCCCGCGCACCAGGTACAGCAGAATTGGCTCGGTTTGTACGTTTTTTGCTTTCTTCTGACCACTACTCATGCTAGGGCCTTCATCTGGGTCGGAATTTTCTCCAGGACACAGGTCAGATTGGCTACTTTTTCTTTTCATCCCACACTTCTTCTCCGTCTTCTTCGGTTTTACTGGCAGTTGGCAACCCATTTAATTAGAGCAGGTACTTGTACTGCCCTCTAGTGGAAGAGAATGTAATTGCTCTGCCCGTTACGCTGTATGTATGAACAGAAAGCTGACTGCCTGACTGCTCATCACTGCTTATCAGGCTTTGGTTGCATTGCTGGATTATGTATATAAGATTGTATTGTATTGTGTTGTGTTGTATATAAAACTTTTATTAAATTTTTATCTTTTTATTTTTCAGTTGTTTAGTGTACACTGAGGGCCGTGGGAGCAATTTCAAATTCCTGTGCATCATCTGTACATATGGTTTTTGACAATAATGCTGACTTTAACTTTGACTGATATGCTCAGCTTTACTATCTCTCTGGGTCAGAGGTTCTTCATTGCTAGCTTTGCATTAGCCTGTTTAAGTGGATGCTGTGTGCATCAGTACAGCGTCGATAGATCGATACCTGGCCTGAGCACATTTAAAGAAAGTTATTTTTATTCCTCTACTCCTTAAAATTTTCTCTGTTTTTCCTTCTCCTTCCAGAGGAGTCAGATTATTGTAGCACGAGTGTGCAGGAAAAGACCACGTTTCTTTTCTTTAATGACATATTTGTTTTTGTAACTTTGCTTTAATTACTGGATTTAGTTTAGTAAGATGTTACTAATATTACCCAACAATCTCAGATCACCCGTTTATTTTGTGATGTGGTTGAACAACATGTCAGTTCAGCTCCAAATTGCTGCGTTGCTTCATGTCGGCTGTAGCTTTTTGTTTTCAGGTTACTCATCAATCCCATTCTTGTGAAACAGATACTGTTTTCATATTTAACACAAACACTCGCTCAATGCCCTCACCACTCAAGGATGAAGTGGTGAACATCACAGTGACCTCATGACTGCCCCATTCTTGATAAATGATTTAAAAGACTTGAAGGGGATTTAACTTCATGTTGCACAACCTCTTGAACTAAAAGATGAGTTTACTCCACCTTACTCTGAGTACTCAAAGCCCCGTTACAAGCCTCATTCACCCAATTACACACAAACAATGCAAGTCCTTTTTTCTAAACTTAAGCACCTTGCCTAATATTCATGTGCACACTCACACCGACCTCCGACCTTCCAGTTGTTACATCACTCTAACCTCCTTATCGGTAGGGTAGATTTTGGAGGTTAGAGGTCTCTGTGATCCAGCAGACTATAAATGTCTATGTTAATGTTTTACCATATAATAATGAAATGATGGCATTTTACATTAAAAAGGTCAAAGGTCAACTTCACATTGACTTTTCGTATTTCTGGTGTTTATACAGCACAGTAACTCAGGAACAGAAGAGAGATTTTTATCATATTTAATATATATAGATGCTAAATTTGTTGCACTAATCTTTATAGCCCACCTTAATTTAAAGTCTTCACTGCCTATGTAATGAAAGGCTTAAACTCTGTAACTGTAAGTAAACCTATACTTGAATGATTTGTTGAGTCCACAAAGTGTTAAGATCTAGTTTCCTCACTTGCACTCTCCTCCACTAACTCTTATTTGTTTTCATTTCCTCAGTCTGCTCCTTCCAGACTCTTCTCCAGCATTTTCTCCACTCGTCTCCACATCAGCAGTTTCATTTATGAATATGGAAAGACCTGGAACGATGTTGCATTAATAGCAGTCTTCTGGGTCACCCATCCCTTTACAGCTTAGCAAGTTCATTAACCCTAAAGTGTATGTGAGAGGACTTGTGATTAGGCGTTAATGCCCAGATCAAAGAGAATCACATAAACACACATGCTCACCTGTTAATGATGGACTCAAGGACTTGTTTGACCTCGCTGGACATCAACAGTTTGCCAGTTAGTCTAGGTGTGAGAGAAATCAGCCCTCTCGTTTCTAAATTCAGTTTTTAGGTCGTGAAAGGCGTCATCCAAGTCCTGAAATAGCCTCCCCTGTTTCTCTGCCTCCCCTTTTTTTTTCTCCCTCAGTGGCTGTCCTCAATGTGTTCATCTCACAGTCGGTCCTGCTGGCTGGAGCAACAGGAGCTGCAGCTTGTGCTCCAACTCTCCTCGGTCAGCTCGTCCCATCTTTTGTTTTTGTCCCTCATTTTTTTGGTCTCTTTTAAGATTTTTCCAAACCTGCAGCTTCTGATCAGGTTCTTGTTTTGACTTAATTGCTTGTTATAGGAGTTTTGATCGAATGCAAAGCAACTGCAGGAGCAGCTTTTAACCCAGACGGGTGTAAATAATGTATATAAACTCTGACCTATTTCCTTCTCAGTTCCCACAGAGCTGGCAGGTCATGTGCTTCACTGATTTTCTTCATTTAGCCACAAAATCCACCCTCAGTCGCACTGCTAATTAAAGTCGGTCAAAACGGCTTGTTGACATGTGCAGTGTGTGGTTGACTTCCACCAGCGCAAGTGTGAATGATTCATCCCATGTGCACAAAATCACATGGCACAGCCACACACATTATAGTTGAGTAGCTATAGAAAGAACTGGCAGTGATACATTATCCATGATATTCTTGGTCCCTCTTTTGGGCTTTGACCAGATGCTCGTTTTAAGAGATCAGACACATGGTCTAAATCAGGGGTGTCATTTTAGATTGTTTGCAAGTTCACATAGCGAATAACACATATTGTTCCTTTTTTTGATGTAAACACATTAAGGTCATGGTGTGGAGTGCTCACTCCAGTTTGCAGATTAGTTGCTTTCAGGCACAGGAGCTCCATTATCTCAGGGTCTTGTTCACAAGTGAGGGGAGTGGGAGGTTCATTCTCCCCTCAACTGTTAATGCTGCCAATTGGTGCAGCTTTGGCAGTGATGCCGCTACCACACTGAACTGTTGTGGTGGAGAGTGAGCTGGTCATGAAAGCGAAGCAGTTGATTTGCATTCATACCATCACCTGTGGTCATAAGCTGTGGGTAGCGACTGAAAGAATAAAATCAAAAGTGCAGAAATGAGTTTCCTCTGAAAGGTGTATGGGCACTCCCTTAGAGATAGGCTGAGGAACATGGTCATTTAAGGCCAGGGGACTCAAAGTAGAGCTGCTACTCCTCCACACTGAGCAGTCCCAGTCCAACTGGGAAGAGATTCCAGGGCAGACTCGCGGCACACTGAAGAGATTACATGTCTTGGCAGGCTTGGCAATTCCTCAGCGTTTCCCCACAAGAGCTGGAAAAGGTAGCGAGGAAGTGGGACATCTGGGCTTCTCTCTCTGTTAATTATGCTACACCCGCAACCTGACTAAGCAGCAGAAAATGGATGTTTAAGCACAAAAATGTTCACTTTTAATAATAAATATAAAGGTTATTATGAAAAGTCTGAGTTGTCTTTAGGGAAAATAAGTGTAATTTACAAGTTTAATTTAATATATACATATATATATATATATAAATATATATATATATATATATATATATATATATATATATATATATATATATATATATATATATATATATATATATATATATACATACATACATATATATATATCATTGGTTTTAACCTTTATTTTCACAACAATAGACACTATATTTGGTAGTGTTCGTGTGATTCTGTTCAGCATCTGGATAAACTTATTAAAAAAATCAACAGAAAAGACTGAGAGAAGTTTTATGAAACAAAAACATATGAAAAACATTCAGTAGTTTTAAGGATACAAAAGTGAAATCACTGACTACAGGCAGTGTGTGTGGCGCATGACAGACTGACAACAACAACAAATTTATTGTTTATTTGGACTCTCCAGTGTGACAGACTGTATGTGATGAGACTTCATATGAAACACGTGACTGTAGTGTCTTCTGAAAAAGCTTCATTTATCCATTTTAGAGAGTGACTCACAAAAGGCCAATTCAAAGAGCATTAATGTTACAGGAAGTTGGTAATAAAATATCTCTCCTTCTCCCTCACCCTTCTGGATGGCACTTTAGCCCCTGGCAAACCATGTAGGAAAACCATGTGACTTTCATTACAGGCAGGCATAGTCATGCATTTGGTATCACATTATGTTCAGGAAATCATTTAGCTGTAATCTCATCATCCACACATTATTGTGTTTCTGCTAAATTGCTACTTAGTATAGACTGAAGAGGATACCTGTAGCAGGGTTCACATTCAGAGCACAGCTCAGAATATGGGTTACAACATCACCATAAACCTTTTGTTTTTAGTCTGTTGTTACCTTGTGTGTGGGGCAATGAGCTCAAACAGGGCTTCAAATTCGTATTTAAAATGTAAAGGCATTGTCTGAACCTGCCTTAAATTACAGGGTGACCAGTGAGTTAGACCTGAGGAACAACAAGGAATTAGGACTGTGAAAATGACTGGGTTATGTGGTGAAAAACAAGATTAAAATCTATTAACAGTCCAGTTTACACATCGTGTTTAGACCCCAATGATCCCATCCAGATGCTCCTCTGGAATGACTCCATTCCTCGCCTTATTTCTAAATGCTCGTCCGACACTCTTTAGAGGAAACTTGTTTCTGCACTTGTGTCCATGGCCCTTTTGTAATGACCTTGTGTAAGTGTATAGCTTTGCTTCACACTCAGCACACTCTTCACCACAACAGCTTCTTCATCCTTGCAGACGCTGCACCAATCCCTCACTCGGAAACAAGAACCTTAGAACTTGAGATTCTTGAACTCCTCCACTTTGGGGCAAGAGCTGTTTCCCAAACTCGAGTGGACATATAACCTTTCTCCTACAGAGAACCATGGCGTCAAGGGTGTGTCCACACAGGGAGTAATTCGCTTGTCGCAAGTCACTTTGTAGCTAGAAGTCAGTTGCTGGCAGACATTCAAGGCTCAAGTTGCCTAGGTAACCTTCTCATATAATTACCATGCTGTAATGTATCAGTCAGTGGCATTGTTTATTCTCACTGGTAGTTGCTGGTAGTTCGATTGCTTGCCTTGAACTTGAGAAAAGTTTAACCCAGGACTTGGCAACTTAAGATCACCAGCAGTAGTTTTACCCATTTATACTTGAGGTCACAGAATGTAGCAGAGTTTCTGCTGTTTCCCGTTGTCACATCACTGCTAGTCGTTTCAGTGTGGATGCGCTTTTTGACTTGGAGGTGCTAATTTTCCTTCTTGCTACTTCACACTGAGCTGCAAACCGCTGTAGCCTGAGCTACTGTAGATGTTCAATGAAGCCAGAGGGACAATGTGAAGACTTGGGCCTGTTTTTCACCACTTTGACTGCACCAAGAAATTCTGTCCAAAAAAATGGCTACCGTGGTGAAGCCCAGCTCCCAACAGGAACGACTCTGACTTACTGTCAGCAAGGCCAAACAGTCTCACTACAGGTATACCAAATGGACCAAATAGCCTCAACAACAGGCCCAGTACAGCATACTCCTTAAAATAATGATGTCACAGAACTTTATGGCAAAGTTTCTAAATTCTCATATTTGAGTTTACTACCTGATGGTGTTCACACAGTGGAGCTAGAGTGCATATTGTGTATTTGCACAACAGGTTCTGTCAGGTATTTCTTCCTAACACAGCCCTTTCTGGTACTATGTGCTTTCAAAGTTTTTCTTTGGCTCCCCTCTTGTGTTTTAGTATTCTGTACTTTTGCACGTGTCCCCTGTGTTTCTGTGTCTGTTTCTTATTTATTTCTTGGTTTGCTTCTCTGCTAGTTTGAAGTCTTTGTTTTTCGCCCCCTTTTTAATTGGTTGTCTCTCCCTGATTTGTTTCTTTTGTTCTTTATTTCCCTTTCCGCTCCATGTGTATATATAACCTTCTCTTCCCTGACTCCCTCTCTGTCAGGACATCTGTTTGTTTCTGTTTGTTTGCCTACCTGAGTTTGCAGCCCATTTTCTCTGACTTCTTGTCTCTCCTGTGCTCCTCTCGTGTTCCTGTTTTCCTGGTTTGGTTTTGCTCTATTTTTCTGAAAAGACACAGTTCAGTTTTCCCTGTTGGAATATTAATTTTCTGTTTCAGCTTTTATTATTAAAGCAAAAGTTTACTGTTCATTTCCAGTGTTTTTATTAAAGAGTAGCTTTAAAGACATTCTAAGCTGTTGGCTCACTGGTATACCTTGCAAATACATTAACCATATCTTTTTAAACTTTAAACTCACCATTTTAATATCATTTTTATGACAGAAAATGAGGGAAAACATTATTCGACCCCCTTTAAAGCTTGCTTTTTGTTGCCTTACTCCTGTCTGATTTGTGTCCTGCATATTTATCCACATGCTGAGCACAGTGTGCATGCAAATGTGCCCATGTGCACTGTTTGCATTCACTTTTATGCTTCTCATGAAAAAGTCTTGTTCCTTCCTTGTTCTTCTTCTCTCTCTTGTCACCCCCACCAACTGTGCATCCCTAACACTTGTTCTGCCAGAGGTCTCTACATGTTAAAAGTGAATTCTTCCTCCCCTCTGTTGCCGAGTCTGCTCATTGAGGTTTTCTTTGAAACCGTTGGCTCTTTATGATGATGAAGAGATGGCTGTTGTTGTGAAACGGTGTTATATAAATCAAACTGTATTGGATTGAATTAAATTGAAAGCGGCATGAATGCAGATGAAGGAGATGCTACGGTACAGCCGTGAGATGTGTTCGAAACATCAAATGTGCTGTGAAAGATTTAGAGAAAGTGAATACTACATCATGCTTTCCTAATGAGCGCCTTCTCACACATTTACATCAAAGACAGCATCAGCGGAGGAGCAGGTTTATGAAGACGTTGGCTCCTGTTTGTTTAACTTTTAAAGCCTCCTGGGTGCACTCAGACTGAGCCACTGACCTTGAAACTGCATCAAAAGGCCTCTTTGTGGATTCAAACGGCACACGTGCTGCCTCCAAATCCTCCTCTGAGTGCAACAAATGGATTCGTCACAATCATTTTCATTCTTCACTACAATGTTGCTTTAGTACCAACTACTAAACAGTAAAAAATGAAATGTTTTTAACAAAGCACATGATTGGCTGTTTGTTTTGTCGTCACTCAGCTGAAGATATCTGCACCAGTACGGGTTCAGTAGCAGGCATGACTAAGAGTTGCCTATCCAGTGACTCACCCTGAGGTGGAACAAATGTTCCTGCTGCATAAAAACCCCTGATAAACTTCGACCGCCTTATCGATAATCAATTTCAGGAGACGCTGAGCTCTTGCTTTGTGCGCTCCGTCATTGACTCTCTCTTAAACGGATTTGCTCTTATCTCAGAAACATGTCTGTGGTCCCGAGAATTAATCAGGACCAGGAAAATTATTTAAGTGCCTTTCACTCAGTGATTCAAGCCATGTGCATGAGCCATTTTTAAGTCTGCAGAGTGTTGGCGTCGCATCTTAAATCATATTTTATCCATTCGGAGAAGTCGCTCTGTATGCATCCACTCTGCTGTTGTTACAGTATGAATCACTTTTTTTTCCCAGAATGCCCCCCTGCTGAGGCTCACGACGCAGGGGGCAGCCGGTTAAGATAGGCCCACTGTTAGTGATGACGCTGATGGTTATCATAATGGATGGGTGGTGATGATCAACGCTATGACGCTAAAGCGAACCCTGCAGGATGGTCGGCTCCCCGCCTGCCCAGCCACCTCATACCCGAAGACTTGTCCCCCCGTTGTCCCCGCTGTGGGGACTGCAGATGATGCTGTTGCCCCAGCGATGGTTGCCAGGCAGCTGGGGAAGTGCTAATTAAGACTGCAAGGGGAAAACTGGAGGATTGTGAGGACAGAGTGTCAAATTCTGAGAAGAAGATGGATGGGATAGAAGATTGCAAAGAGGCGGAGACAGCAAACAGGGTCACGTTAAGTAATGACAAATAATTAATCGTAACCGACTGATGTTATGTAATGTGTGTGTGATCTATACAAAAAATGTAGTGTTGAAGGGAATGCTTGTTATCTGAGTAGCTTCAGGAAGTTTACTGCTCCAAACTAAGAAGTGGTTTAGCTGTACATCTTGTTTTTACACTTTTTTTTGTTTTACATTAAATATCCACCTATTGGCGTCTTGCTCCAAAACAAGTCAGTCCCCATAGTGTCAGGGTCCGTGGGTTTTGTTATATTTCAGAGGTTTGGTTTCTGGTTAGTATTGTCTATGTCAGTTTCTGTTTAGTGTCTTTACTTGTGTGTTGACTGCGTGTGAGCTTGTGTTTGTAGTGTGATGTTTTTAGGTGTCTTTTGGGTAGTTTTTTGTTCTGTGTATGGCTACAGTCCAAAAACGGGTGACATGATGATGTCTATGTGCATCTAGCCACAAAAATAAACTACAAGTCCATTTCTGACCACAGGTGTGCTGGATCTCCTCCAACTCATCAACATGTTGACGATTTTCCATTTTGTATGAACATTTTAGCAGGTAGGGCAGGGTGTGAACAAAGAATGTTACTTTGCCTTTTCAGTGCAGGCCATCCAGCAGTATGCATTCGCTGTGCACAAAAATGAGCATGTTTCTGGTCCACCCTCTTAAACCGATGTTCTGCCTTCTGGCTGGGACTGTGGGTTCGTCCAATCAAAATTGTTGTTTGGCTCTGAGTCATCAACAGTGATGGTCTGTAACATTAAAGTCTGCTCAGCTTGAAACCAAAGTTACAGAAGCAAAACTTGAGATTTGTGGTGAAATTGCTCTTGCATACAGCAGTCAAAACAGTACTTAAGTGCTCTTGAGTTGGATAAACAGCCTGCTTTGAAGGAGAAATTCAACTTTGCTATGGTTTTTCCTTTTTATGGGTAGCATTGCAGGTTATTTTGATCACCCTGCTTAGACGATGTGTTTCCCTCTGTGTCTTTGTGCTAAGCTAAACATTTTCAGATGTACTAAACTGACAACAATATGACATCAGTTTTAACATCATGAACCAAATACACTGTTTTATAAATGGCAAACTTCTCCTTTAGTTCAGTTTCCAATCACAACCGAGTGTTCATACCACACTGTATTCAGTTGTGCAGCTTCAACTGAATACAAAGTAAATGGGGAAAAAAAAACTATTAAATGCAAATATGTCCAGGGTGGCAAGAAGTGTTGTGAAAATGCTTCTGCATGAACTGAAATTGTTCCCACTTGCATGAAAATTTTATTTGTGAATCTTTTTCATAAAAACACACAGACCAAAGGAAAAGGAGAGTGGGAGAGGAAGTAACCAGAAGACTTGAAGTTCAGTCAGATGAACATAAACAGACTACATCTTGTGTAGCGCATACATAGTTCGCAGTCTGCAAACTAAAGCATCTCATCTTGGTCGTCCAACATGTGAAATCTAATCAGTCCTATCGTGCTGATCTTTGGCCTTCATCAGTTTTGCCTCCTCTTTGGACCTGGAGTCCCTTTAGAGCGTGCTCAGATTTTGCTCTGCTCGGTCAGTCTGTGCACACCTGTGTAGTTCAAGAACCAGTTTTTCCTAAACCTGAGGATTCAGATAAAGAAGTTGCCAGAGAACCCAGAAGAAGAAGAAGAAGAGGAAACCTTTGATCTTTTGCACAGTGCAAAAAGTTCTCATTAACAGTGTCTGATGGAAGGTGCCGTTACATGACTTCAGGTGTCAAGCTGTTGTTTCTTTTGCAGGTTTCTGCCTGTTCTTTCACACACCCAAGTGTTATCTGCAGGCTATGTGTGTTCATGTGTGTTTATGTGTGTTTATGTGCGGTGGAAGCAGAAAGTGAAAGTTATGGCTGCACAAGAGAATTTGTGTGTTTTGACAGTCTGATGTTGTCTAGGGTCTGTGGGATCATTAGGAGCAGACGTTGTCGCTGTCTCTGCTTGTTATCTAATCTGACAGGCCTCTGATACAAACTCTTTACTTCAGAGAATTAGCAACAACCCACAGACGCTGCATTTCCTCCTTTATTGTGTACTTTTTGAGGTTTCTTAAACAAAATACTATGTTTTGTTGTCACAGCTCAACAGTTTGAGACTTCTTGAGTTAATTAAGATTTTACATAAACTACACAGTGTAAGATGAGCTGTGGTGACAGGGGACAGATGGGTAGATGACAGATTGGGAGAGGATACGTTAAAAGGGTTCGTAGTATATGGAAGGTGGTGCACAGTCACATAGGGTCAAAGGCACAAATGGCTTTTTTTGAATACTTCAATTTACCTTCAAAAACTGCGCAACCTGACTTTACAGTTGTCACAGGTCTGACACTTCCAGAGTGCATCACTCCTCCTGGTTCCCACCTGGAGACAGCTTGTACAGTTTGCCTGTGGAGGCTCTTTGTCCAACATCTATGACATTCAGAAGTTGCCTTAAAACAAACATCCAAGAAAACCAAAAAACCAAAACACTAAACACAAATCCTATAACTCACAATATAACTGTCGTAACATAAGATAACATAAGTTGAAATGGAGACTCGGCGATGGTGCATTTTGCTGCCACGTCATCTTTAACCTGTCATTTGATTCGTCTCTAGAGAGTTAAACCATTTACACTTAAAACTGTATAAATATCTATGGGAAAGTTTATGAGCTCAATCACTAATTTCAGGTCACACTGAAACACTAAACATTATTTTTTAAGTTATGGTCCCCATTAAACTTAAAGTATGGTAAACCTTTTAAGATCATTGGCTAAGGATCAGTGAGTCACAAGTCATTAGCCAGTGAGCAGGCAGCCGCCATCAGATCTCGCCTTATAGGCCATGTCTGGTTTCAAAATGTGGCTGCATCCATCTTTTAGGGTCACAGCTAGTCACCATGATACCATCGCAGTGTGTGATTTTAAACAGCACAGCAACATTGATGGCATCTGTTATGTTTTGCATCACCTCAGATGGAGGTGTTGGCTTCTCCTTTCGTATAGACATAAATTTAGCTGTCAGTCCCCACACTGCCACCTCAGGCACAACAGCAAAAGTGAATCCACGTGGTGTGGAAGGTGCTGTAGTTTAATGTAAGGCTAAAGTAAAACAGTCCATCTACTATAAACTCTCAAGCACATGGTTTCTAATCAGTAGCAACAGCGTCTGGATTGAAATCAAAGCTTTCTAAAATGCAAATCACACTTATGATTTAATATTTTATGAAATTATTTAACATAAAGCTGTTTGATGAACTTCAGATGTACTCGCCTTATGCGACTAAATATTTGAGTCATAAAAAATAGCTGTTGTTAGTGGTGAAGTTTGGGGGATGTCCTGAATCAGATACTTCCATTCACTTCATTATCTTATTAAGCAGACTGATTTGCATCTTCCCACAGCTGTAACTATAAGTCGTGGTGACGCAGCTACGATAAGTTTGTTTGATAGTATTAGTTACAGCATATTGATTCGCACAAGGATAATTCCTCTGTGAAACAAGAATGTAATAGGCTGTAATAAAATAGCTTGTATTCAGCCACCGTAGACATGCGCTCTTTTTCCCAGTCATAGTTCTGTCAATGCGTGTATAGACTGAGGTCTTCTCTCCAGTCTGTTTCAGTAAAACTAACAGTTGATATATGTATTCATCAGCTCCAAGTCTTGATGGCAGAGCGGTGCAGAAACACAGGCTCATAAACATAAATGCAGGTGATGTTTTAATCATAATGTGCATATCCGATACAAGTGTGTGATGCTTCTGTCTCCTTGGGACTGATAATCTTTTTATTGTTCAGCAGTTACATTTTAATTATCAGTCATGATTTAATCGTGGTTGCTTTGTCACCGCTTGTCCCTTGGAGGCACTGATCCCTATTTTCTGTTTAAAGTGAAGAGAAGCTTCTGATAATATTATAATATATTCAGTTTACTGAGCAGTGTCCTCCAGCAGGACAAACTGTTTCTAAAGAAAACTGTGTAAAAAGACATTAGAAGCATCTTTTATCTGTGTTGGCACATTACTCCCTCTGAGCTACTCTGCATGGGACTGTTGTTGTTGTTGATCTGATTTTCCTACAGTGGTACACACAGCATCAGAAGCCCTGAGTTTCAGCAGGCTCACTGGCTATTCCTCACCACACATGCGGCTCAGCTGTAAATGAAATGGCCTGTAATTCCCCATAATGGAGACACCAGAGGCATGTACTCACATCGGATTATCAGCATCCAGCATCATATTGGGGATGACAGGGAGAAGTCCTGGAAAAAGCTGAAGAGGGGGAGGAGGAGGTGGAAAAAGGGGAGATGAGATGAGGAGTGGAGGGTCCAAGGGCTCCTCCAGGAGCTGCTGCTCGCCCCAGTTCTGTCTGCAGCGTCGTCTCCATGAATTATTTGACTGCAGCATGAGGACGTTTTTGCAGACAGGAGCCTGTGGACCATGTTTATATACCACATCCCACTGCTCCGTACAGACTGTCTCCTAATATGTGTCACTGATTTTATGATTTCCATGGAGGACATTTTGAACTCAATACCAAAGGGGAGATATTCAAAAAATAAGCTATTACAATGACAGCTACAATGGGTAGTTTGTAGAGGGGAATCTTTGTATCTTTGTTTGAAAATATGTGAAGAAATTGTATATATAAAGAAAGATGGATGAAAAATGGTTATTATTGAGGCATTCTGTGTATTAAACAGCTTTTCACTCCTCCTGTCATAAGCAGTGAGAGCAGCACGTGTAACCCTGCCAATGCTTTCCAATCATGGTGACTGTTTTAGCCACACAGCATTCACAACAACCTGAGGTGTGATTCTTCTTCATGAGAGGAAAGAACAAAAGACGACTGGTTCTGTTCATTAGCAGCTGCATATTTTTTATTTGTGGACTGTGATAGTGCAGCTTGTTCACAGCTCAAAGTTAAAATAATCTTTATTTATCTTATTCTAAGCCTTGGTGCAGCACCTCAGTTTATCTGACACAAGCTGCTTTAGCTTCTCTCTGTATAAACATTAGGAAAACATTGGTTGGAGACGGTGGCGCAAACACAATTATTGCGACCTTGTTCAGTGAGCTTGCAGTCTTGTTGAAGAAGGCGACCAGATCTGTGACCTGCCCTCAAAGTGAGTTTGGTGCATCAAGACAGTGATAAAATGGCAATAAGACTGAGTCACACTAACATCAACACATTACATGCACCGGGTTTGTCATAATGTGTCTTAACCGTCCAATCATAAACAGAAATTTCAGTAATCTTGTTATCATATAGAAATATAACCCAAATAGTCTGCAACCAGTTGAATCACCTACTGTAAAGAGACGCAGCACAGACGAGTGTTTCTTATTGGTGCAGAATGACTCAGATTGATAGCATCGTGTTGGTATTCCCTGGGTTTATAAATAAGATTTGCAAACCTTTGTCAGTCTGTCGGAGAGTGATTACAGTCAGTCTGATTCAGAGCACGATTGTTTAAAGACCGGTTGTCTTCCACCAGTTGACCTGTGCAGTCACTTTACAACCAACTGGTCACTGCAGCAGCTTCCAATCAGTTTCCCTAAGCAAAAAAAAATAAATGCAGTCATCAGGCAACCCGCCGCTTTAACCTAGTAGCAAGGAGGTTGCCATCCTACTGAAAGGGCTATAATTTAACTATCCTCTGACTAACTGTCCCTCCTGCAGGTAAAGATGCTCACAGATGATTACATTAAAGACATCAGCTCTTATTGACATCATACAGAGCCAAGAATAGAAAAAAAACCGGAAAACTTAGCAATCATTTTTTTATAAACACGCTGGCCTCTTTTAGCCATGTTTAAAATGAACAGCCTTTTTTAGACCTTATATATAACAGAAGATAAGGGAAAAAAAGGCAATCCCAACAGGTTCACTTTTATGTCAAGGTCGAGCTGCATTTCTGGGCCTTCTTTTTTATTTTCTATTTAGGTGCACAGTACCAACAGAGAATGCTAACATCTAATATCGGAGGTTTTCAAAGAGAATAGAAGAATCAAACCTTCACCCAAGTAAACTCAGACCACAAGAGCTCCTCAAACCACTTATTTAACTGCACAACTGTCTCTGTCTTGGGGGTTTTTTTTGGCATTTTGTTGCTCATTAATAGATGTGAGACAAGATTGGAGACATCTGAAATCAATACTCACGCGACCTTACACGAGAAAACAAATCAAATGAAATTAAAGCCACCATGTTGTTTATTTTCCGCTACATTTAATACTGCTCCGCTCTCACTCTCACTGCTGCTCTCTTAAATCAGGGCTGATAGGAGAGCATCTGTGATTTTGTGGTGATAGTTTCAAACATGCCAGAAACTTCAGAGTGAGTGAGGATGCATTTCTGGCTACTGAGCAACAGGTTTGTGCAAGAATTTGGCCAGAATCTGGATTGTTTGTCTGAGCAGTTTGTCTGTTTAAAAAAAACAACTGTTAAATAGTTGTAGTCTGAGCTGAATTGACTCAGAACAACAAAATTATTGTGAGAAGCTTTCATATATTAAAAAAAACAATCGAGCAGTCCATAATGGCAAAAACCAATACATCAAAACAAACTAATCATTCGTAAGGGTGTTGTCTAAAGGGTGGGTTTAGGTAAATGAAACGGTTTGGTTAGGGCAGGGTCATGGTTGTGGTAATTGATGGTTAAAGGCTGGATGCAAACCACAGGCTGGACACCACAGTGTCACACATTGACGGTTTGGTTGTACACCGATCCATCCACCCCAAACTGCTTCCTGGGAGGTTTGGCTGTAATGTAACAACATGCTTTGTGCAGCTTTAAAGCATCATTTAAGTTGGAAAAAATGGAAATGTGTTGAGAAATCGTGCACTCGGTCAGTGACTCCCATCTGTCCCAGTCCGCAGTTACTTCTTTAATCCTCTTGTGCGCCTTGAGAGAATGTCTTTCCTGCTATGTACGTTATCTAAAACATGTTATGTAGACTTTAAAAATGGCTTTTCTGTTATTTTTTTTTAATGAATTTGCAAAGTGAGGTGCTCCAGTGACCCCCCTAGTTAAAGGTGGTTCCCCATCTAGTGCTTGTGAACATTAACTGTTTGCACAAGCAACATCTGGGCCGATTTCTGTTGGTGGAGGACAGTCTGGTTATTGTGGACAATCTCAGCCTTAAAACAAAATTCTGTTGCTGCAGCAGAAAACTTCACAGGCCTCTGCAGCCTGTCATCCACTGTCCTCAGGCGCAGCCAGAGGCTTTTCTCAATGTCCGCTGCCGGAGTTGGGTTTCACTTCTGGTAGTGCTACGATGAGGTCAGCATTGTGCACAAATTAAAAAAGCCCTCTGGAGGTCAGTGGGTTTTTGTGTCAGGTTTATCATAGTCCCAGCAGGGCTGGACAGCTGGTTTGGGGGTTCAGCCAGGCGGGGGTGGCTTGGCTGAGAAAAAAACAGCAGGGCCACACCTGTTGGGGTGATTCATGATGAATAGCAACACAGCTCTGGAAAATTGCAATGACTGAGGTCAAACTCTTTTAGAAAGAGCACAGCAAATAATGCATCTGCAACTTTAAAAATAGAGATCTCAGTTTCCGTCACAAAATTCAAGAAATATATCCCCACTGATCGACTTGAAACATATTTTTAAGCAGTTTGATTACCTGATCCAAATATGAGGTTTGCCACAGGATAATCTTTTTGTTTTATTCAGAATGCGTCTGTGTTTCTCTGTAATTGTGCCAGCAGTCTGAGCCGGTGTCTGTTATGGTTTTTAAATAGAAACATAAATGGAAGGAATAAAGAAGGCAGTCGCTATTTTATTACATTAGCCTGCACAGCTAATCAACTTAATTAAATCAGAATAGACCTTGAATCCACATGACTATGTTGTACCCGTCAGGCTCACATCAGTGACAAGGTAGTGACAGAACTGTCTTAGCAAAGAGACTTTTCTGTTTAATTTTTGTGTACTGGAAAAAGCTGTCTTTCAAAGTAAAATGTCACACCTCTGATAGCTTAACATGTTTAATGAGTTTTGTATAGTACAGTGTTTTGTACAGTGTTTACAGACAACCCGTTGTCTTCCGTGCAAACTATGAAGAACCGTGACAATCTGCTAGACACCAAAGTACAGAGAAAAGGAGGTTTTTGGTGAAGCACTCTTATTATTTAGCCTAGCAACAACCAGCAACCACTCACCAACCCGTCAGGGAGTACACATATGTACACAATGTGCCTCTGACATCATACCAGAAACCTGAATACTATCAGTTAGGCTAAATATGATGAGCTTTCATAAAAATTTCATGACTAGTTTATACCAAATGAATTAGAAAACGCATTTGCTGAACTAGCTTATTTGCTAGTTTAGCCAATGAGCTCATTTGCTAAACTAGCAATTAAGCTAGGGTAATCATGTTGGTTAGCTATAGTAAAAACTTGACAACCAGTTTCATGACAAATTTCATTATTTGCTCTTATGTTGAAAGTTAAATGTATTTAATACTAATCATCATCTTTAAATGTTCAATACAGACTTGTCGTTGCTCAACTCAAACAAATCAAAAGGGAGGTAAAGATTGAAATTTCCAGTGAAGACCACTTCCAGAAAAATATTTTGCTTGCTTGTCAAAGAGAAACTCGAGTATTCATGAACCTGAGCCTAATTGGCGGAAAAAATATTTCTCCAAACAATTTTGGATCAGGACGTTGCAATCAATATCTGCAAAGCCTCAGATTATATTTAATATGCAGGAGATTTTTTTATTGTACTTCTAACGGAATTTATGAGAGGTCCCCAGACTTTGGTGAAGAGTTAAAACACAATGCACTCACAAAAACCATATAATCCAGTTCACCCTATTCCTATCTCTATTCCACTAATGTATATAGTGTTATATATTTATATAACACTATAATAAACTGCATATTTAAAACCTAAGATTTCAGGTGTTTCTCCTCAGATTTGCACCAGCGATTGCCAGCACTGTTGCATAACAATAATTATGCAATCTTCCCAAAAATGGGACTTTATCCTTTATGATTTCCAGCCATATTTTTGAAGACGACCATGCAGTCTGGGGAGAAGATGACACAAACACTTTGAAACAACACATTCGTCTGTCTTGCCAAACTAACCTCAAGCTTGCCAAGTTGGCTTATCTTTACAAGCCAGCCTTTATCATCAGTCGCATTACCAATATTCAGAGGCATCCACAAATAGTCATTATGTAAACATTGCCTTTCATCTCTTTTTTAAAACCATTAACTTGAATTGAAACTGAGAGTGTTCGCTGATTGGAGAAGAAGAGAATACATTCGCAAGAGAAACATTCTTACAAGCAGGAGTCTGAGCCTCAAACTCCCCTGGGCCTCTGACTATGACGTAGGTGGATTCAGTGTTAGACTCTTTATAAGCACGCTGCACAGATCCAGCCATGTGCCGGGCCAGCTTGTGTTTGGTGGAGCAGCGGGGTCAAGGCAGCCACGCTGAGGCTGCAGGATCCCCGGGGGTCGAGGAGGAAGCAGCGACTTCACAGTGGATCATCTTCAGCTGACTGTGCAGCAGCCGAGCGAGCCCAGTCACACTTCCATGCCCCAGCTGTCAGCAGAGGGGCTGGATACTGCTTTGATCAGGGGAACTCAGCAAACAGCCAGGTGTTAGGTGATCAATAACAAATATTTTGTGGTGATGCTTTAGTTTTGGAGTTTTTGGTGTTTTTTACTTTGTAACCTGCTCTGGAGATGTTGTAGTCTTGTTGCGGTAAACATTCAAAACACACTTCTAAGAGAAGCACACTGCAACTTTGGGATCCCAAGATTTTGGATTAGCAGCAATAAATGCAATGTTCCTAAAACTCACGCACCAGTGGGCAGGTTTGGGACTCTTGAATCTTAGCTTGTGTAGACCTCTTTTAAAGCTCCTTGTAATTTTCCCACTGAGCCTTTGTGTCCGAACCTCTTCTGCTACTTAACTGACCAGATCAATATCCCAGCAGTTTAATGGATGATCCTGTAACCATGATAACCATCAGCTAGGAGGGAGTCTTATATGATTGACACGTATCTGTTCTGGCAAAGTTATTAAAACCCAAATGTTTGCTTTGTTGTCTTCCAGGGTGAAAAAAATCCAGTTTCCTGTGAAGGTTTGCCGCTCAGGTCTGGAGATTCACATGCGAGGCAAGCCCAAGAACATCTCGGTGGAATCCAAAGCCGGTCAAACCATCGCCGATTTCAAGAAGAGTAAAGACGGTTTCATCCTGCTGGTCCCCGCTAACTAACAGTCCCCCAGTCAAACCATTAACAGCTACACCTCATCGATATCTAAGGAGAAAATATCAGCCACAGACAACCCAGCTGGACTTTAGCAGGAGTTTCTTTTAATACATATAAACAATTTTGCAGTATATGAGGATTTTGAAGTAGTAATCTCAGCAGATTTTCTGGGAGAATCTGCTTTCTTAAGCGCGCAGAGGAAACTGAAAGCTGAAATACTTTTATATTCATTTATAACACATTTATATGTATCGTACTGTTTATGCTTTTTTGTATTTTTATGGAATATAAAGATGTTTTTTTAAGATATGATTGAAAAAACAGAAACAAAAAGCACTTTTTATGATGATAAATATGGACGTGTTTTTGTGTTGTAACACACCGCTGCCTGCAGACTGAGATAATTATGTCAGAAGTAATAAAAGGGGGGAAGAAAAAAAGACAGCGAGGGAAAATTAATTATTCAACATTTACTTAAGTTCTCTGTATGTTAATGTTTCTCTAATGTTTTGCCACATGAACAGAATGAATGTCGACTTTATGCAGTAATTAAAACCCATTCAAATGTTCAGCCTTAAGTGGCTTTAAGGCTTCCCTGCACAAATATACTGAATATACAGAATCAGTAAGGACGCTTCTATCCGTCCTCTGAGCGGCAGCTATGAGCCCGACGTCCACAGAAAACTGGACCCTGTGACGCAGGAGCTGCTTCCTCTCTCGTCCCCTTTCCTGATAGTTAGACTGATAAACACAAACCAGCACTGGAGAGGTAATTTAAACGATTTCTGAGGAATGAGACTGAACATTCCTTGTTTATTTATTGTGCTATCCGGTTGTGCAGATATGTTTCTTTTATTGTGAAAAAACTCACCATGAAACCTGCTTTTATACAAACCTCTTCTATTGGAGTCTTTTACAGAACTTTAAATAAAGTACGACATTAAATAAAGTGTAAATTTGTCGTCTCAGGAGAAGCCGCACTAAACTGAAGCCCAGCTTGTTTATCATGGTTAAAGCTAACAAATCATAGAAAGAAAAACTTGCAAGAAACGTGTGATTGAGTTGAACCTTGTGTGTTTCTAATTACAGTGCAGTTGAAAGTCGTGCTACCTTTGCACTGTTCACGTTTTGAGATTTGTAGAAACAATAATTGTGACAATAAATGTTTTTTTACATTTATGAGTGTTTTCCAGGTCTAATTAACAGTAGCTGCAGATAAATTTGAGCTCTTTTGTGTAATTCTTCCCAGAATATTTACAACTGAAGAACAGATAAACCATTTGGTATGAACCAGATTTACGGACATGCTTAAAGAAAATGATCCTTTAATGGTAAAGATTGCTGCATAATTGTTATTATTAGTCCTTAAGTTTGTTGTCTCGATGTTTGATGCAAACTGTCCACTGTCCCGTGGAAGGAACTGATACTTACATAATACAAGTGGCAAAAAGATAAAGCCAGGACTATAAACTACAGTTCCTCTGGTGGCCACTCGAGACTAACTCCAAATATGAGTTAATCCCCACAGACTCCCATGTTAGAGCAGGAATAAACATGTTTACAGCCTGCTACAAACATGGTTTCAGTCTCTGTAGCTGATTTACATGCTTATAACAACTGAACAGGGTTTGTTGTTGTTTAGTCCCGGAGGGCTTTTTACATAACCGAGCATTTTAAACTCAATTAAGGCGAATAGTCTGTGACTGAACCAGACCTATCCACTTTGTTTGAGATATTTTAGATGTATTATCAGCCAAAAAATGTTGTGTGGCTTACTGTACTAACAAATGACCCAAGAATTCTGCTTCAGTTTCACATTCTAGTAATTTTTAAACTACCAGTAAAGTTTATACCTGCAGCCAATGCTAATTTAATTTGATGATATTGGTTGATAACTTAACATTCTACCTTTCTGACTCAAATGAAAATCAGCCAGTGGTGCTGATACCAATACAGATACTTTTAACCTGTAAAGGCAGATTATGTTTCATGATTTATAAATGAATCATCATCAGTTAGCAATTTCTTTTTGTGCCAGCCTCTAAAGCACTTTGGGTCAGCTACTGTTGTTTAAATGTGCTGCAGGCTATAAATACAATTCACATGACAGTCCGCACAAAATGTTTACACATTTTTCACAGATTATAATTGATGTATGTTTTTTACATTTCAAAAGAAAAAAATGTTTAACACAATTCAGTAGGCTTCATACTAAGAGGATAGAAACAAAGCATCCTATCAGTCCTAGCGCTAGCATCGATCAAATACCACTACCAGTGTTGGTATCGTATGCTTAGATCAATCTGCCCATCTCTGGGAGGCAGTTGAGGTGGTTCATGCATCTGACTAGGATGCTGTGGCGGAGGTGTGGTCCCTGACTTAGTTGCAGGTGAGGAGTGGTGCAGTGAGCTCAAGAGGGCGGTGCCGGGAGGCAAGTGAGGCCACAGGTGGTGGCGATCGGACTGATGATGGTCTCCGTTTCTTTTCATAGTGAAGGAAGAGACAGAGGTCTGGACTGACTGTGTCTTTGTGTGTGCAACTGATAAATAAAGTGAAAACCAGTAAGCAAAACCATTGCGTGTGTTGGGTCCTTGAACAGATGCATCCTCTTAGGAGAGATGTTACAAGCATATCCCACCAGAAGATGCCCCGGGGAAGACCCAGAGCATGCTGGAGGGATTATATTTCTCAGCTGGCTTGGGAATGCCTTGGTATCCCCTTCAGATGAGCTAGAGGAGGTGGGGGGAGAGGAAGATCTGGGTTTCTCTGCATTGACTGCTGCCCTCACAAGCTAAAACCGCTTAAGTGGCAGAAAATGCCTGTTTGGATGGATGCACAAACATAACAGTGTCCCTCGTTTATACATGCCCACTACAGAGTGCATTTAAAACAGCCTTGGACTTTTTCATTCCTTTATTATTCCTTATTCTCAATGCAACTGCAGATTCGGGTGTGTTATGCTAGTAGCAGCTAATGTAGCCTTTAGCTGAGATTAGCAGCAGGTTTCCAAAGAAGGGTAAGCAGACTTTAATGTGGAAAATTAGATTTAGTGTTTTATTGCAAAAGCTTCATTTCAAACACAACAAAGCATCCACTTTCTTTTAGTGAGGTTTTAGATATGGTTACTGCTCCGCCTGCAGTTTTTTCCCCCCCAGTAAATATGTGCGTGTCTCAGTTCACAGTCTGAGATCTTAATTCTCTGATTTGCTGCCAGTTTTTATCTGTCTCCACGGTGACCTGTTAGTGCGACTCGGTGATGTCCTGCCCTCGCCGTGACTCCTGCTCTTTGACGCACACCCTGCTGTGATTCCCCAAATCTCAGTGCTACATAATACTCTGAGAGTACAGATGTGTGTGTGTATTTTTCATGGGTAGGATGTGCATAATGTGGAAGGAGAAAATATTGTAGCTCTGTAAGTTACATCAAAGTCACCAAAGTCACCGTGATGCTGGAGCAGGATGTTCACACCTGAATACTGGGTGGAAGTCGGAAAAAACATGTCTTTCCTCGATTTAAATCCGTGTTTAAGCTTCTGAGTTCTTTATAAAAATAAATGACAATGATTTGTTGCCCACATTGTTGTCTCAGAAGCTCAGAAAAGTAATGTAACTGCTTTAAGGGCACACAGCAATAAAAATAACAGCCAGTAGCCGATGATGAAATTTACGTCACTACTACTACTCACAGACATCAAATCAGCTCAGTAGACGGGGACTATTTCTAATAGTTTCCTGCTGTGGACCGTTTCCTGCTGTTTGCCACGAGTGAGTGAGGACACCTGTGGAAAACATCCCAGCCTAATTCTGTTCAAACTGTTTGGACCTCACGTGTGGAAACAGCCTTTCAAACTTGTTTCCAAAAAGGTTAACAGATTACACTCGAGGCACACTGCTCAGCTATCACCAAGCTAAAAGTAAATATTGCAGTGTTAAAGTTTACTTAGACAATACTGCAAATTAACCAGCTAGTGAATGTGGAACATCAAAAAGTCCAAAGCTTGCAGAAGAAAAGCCAGCTTCTTGTTTTTTCTCTTCACTTTAAAGAGGTGCTGGGACTACAAGGCTGTCTTGACATCCTGTCTCAGGAGGTTTGATGCCAATTCACACCTTTATTCTTGCAACTGTAATGACTCTCGCATGACTGCAACGTGACATTAACGTGTGAACGATCCAGAGGAAGTTTAAAACACCTAATCTTCCTCTGGAAAATGGGAACTATGTGAGAAGTTCTAAAGAATAAAACAGCTAAATAAAGCGACTAATAACTCAGGCCTTGTAAAGATAAAATATCTGTGGGTGTCATAAAATGCTGCATAGTGTTTTAAAAGCATTAAAGCCAGACATATATAACAGAGAGAGAAATCCATGGGGCATGGAAACAATAAAGATAGAAGAGGCAAATCTTCTACAGGGCAAAAACCGACTTTTTAAAACTTATTTTAAATGAGTTTTTGTCTGGTAATGTTATACATGCAGTTTTTACGTCCCTGTGACCACCGAAATTAAAGTTAATTTAGATTATGCTTCAAAGTACTGACAAAAAAAATGCCCAGTGGTCCTACCTGACTGAAGACTTTGTTAAACTGGGGGAATTGGATTGTTTTTCATGCCTCGCTGCTGTCTGAAGCAACACACCCTCATGACGGTGCAACTTTTTGTGTAGTTTTATTACGAGGTGGGAGAAAAAAAAGAGAATCGAAATATTTAATCACAAATAAATAGCGTACAAAACACAAGGCATGATTTTCATTTTCATGTGCCATAATACAGATTACATGAAAAGTAGTGAAAGAATTATTTAGGTTGTTAAATAAAAGTCATTATCCTACGTAAGAAAAGTTTAGCATCAAAATATGCTTAAAATGCCCAAAGTAAAAGTAACTATTATACTATATTACTTTACTGGATTATTATTATTTATTTATTAATGTATTTATCAATTTAATGACTTAATTGTCTTTAAATGCTTTTTATTGGTTGAGTAGTTAATCATTTATATCCCAAAAAGTTGATTCAGTTCATCTGGATGTAGCGTTTTCAGTGGGAGAAACGTTTCATCACTCATCCAAGGGACTTGTTCAGTCTCGGTGTGAGTGACGAAACGTTTCTCCCACTGAAAACGCTACGTCCAGATGAACTGAATACACTTTTTGAGATTTACTTACCTGGATCATTGAGCATGCATCAAGACGTTAATCATTTATACTCCTCTGAAGTCCAGCGCCTGGGATGCACGCGTAGTTGATGATTTGTAATGTAAATTGTCCACGAACGAGTCACAAAACACAGGCAGGCATGTGGGGCCTCAGATGAACCCTCGCCCTGATGTGAACCTGAGTGGACCTGCTGATGCTAAAAGCATAATCCAGGTTTAAGATTAACAGTAGTCTAACCCAGTGACACTGGTGTGGAGCTACCAGGAGGTTGGTGCCACCCATCTAGACTCATCCCTGGTTTTGGGATGCCAGTTAACATGATAACTGGAGCAGGCCGTGCCTAACAAAGAGGGATCAGGAACCCCAGCTAACATTTTAGAATAAGAGCTTATCCAAGAAAAAGCAAAATAAAAGCAAACTCCCAAAACTCAGAGTGTAAACAGGGCGGTGCAGTGAGTGGTTTTGGTTTCTTCTCCGAACCTCCTGTGAACTTTTGACCCTCAGGTTTTATTAACTAGGTGACCGAAGTCAGCAGCTTCATCTTTCGCGTCTCGTTATTTTGAGATCTCATTAGTCAAAGAAAAATTAAAGCAAGCATGCAGCAGAAATCACGGCCGTCGGCACACCTCAGCCCTCTGCCCTCATGCTGCTATTTTCACAGCAAATTGCATTTAGTAGTAAAACAAAGTTAATTGTAAATCTAATTTCGAGTTTGAGTCTCAGAAAATGAGAGAATCCCAAGGTCTCTACAGCTGCAGAGGGAAGATCAGGCAACTGACCGAGATTTGTTTACCAAGATGCCACGAGCAGCGCCTCAGCGTGAGCCTCAGACTCATGCGTGTTACTGTGAAAGCTCCAGTGTTGGGGAGTAACGGAATACATGTACCGCCGTTACGTATTCAGAATACAAAATATGAGTAACTGTATTCCGTTACAGTTACCGTTTAAAAAGGTGGTATTCAGAATACAGTTACTTTGTTGAAATAAATGGAATACACGGCGGTACTTCCCTGTTTCATATTGTCGCGGGTCAGGATTATTTGGGTTTGTTTGACAGCTACGTAATGTTGTTCCAGGCGGCAGCGTTACGGTTGCCATGGTTACAGGGTGACGCGCTCTCTCTCTGCGTGTTTCCTGGGTGAGAGGCGCTTTTTTTGTTGTTGTTGTTGTGCTAAGCTAAAAGGCAGAATGCTACAGGCATGGCCCTAAAGAATGTAGCCTGATGGGCAGTGTAGTCCGTGCTGCAGGAGAATGGACTACCATACCCGTTATGTGTCTGTGAGCGAGGGAGGGAGAGAAAGGAAAAGTCCGAGCTGTCACGGAGCAAAAGCAGGAGCTGGAAGCATGTAAATATAATAATAACCACTGCAGCCAAGAAGAGTGCCTGACGAGCCCATTTGTAAGTAAGCTATTAAGACTCAACTGTACACTGTGTTCGTGTTTTCCTCCGGAAAAAATAAGTTCCGTTGGAGCAGCCTTTCAACGCCTCTCTCTCTCCCCGCAAGCAAAGTTGACCCAGACAACAAAGTAAAGCTAGTTTTTCGGCTACCAGCCCGACAGGGAACCGGACGTATTAGCCAGAGGTCCCTTTACTACGTTTCGTACTACGTACCTTCAGTAACAGTAATAAATCACAGCAATAGGACATTCATGTAGTTGTAAACAGCATGATAATATATTAAGTATTCCAAAGTATTCAGAATACGTTACTCTCATTGAGTAACGTAACGGAATACGTTACAGAATACATTTTGGGGCATGTATTCAGTATTCTGTAGTGGAATACATTTTAAAAGTAACCTTCCCAACACTGGAAAGCTCTGTGTTTCGGCGCCAAACGAAGGCCTCCAGAGTTTCTGTTTTAATCTGCTGTCGCTCCTGTGGATGAAAACCACAGCTCTTCTCCCAGTTACAGCTCCACCAATCACTCGCTGGAGGCGGCTGTATGTTAGAAAACAGAGATTATATGCTGCATTTGTTTGTGTGTAATCCTTTAATCATTCATGTAAAAGCAGTGATTTATCAATTACGTGTTAGAGCAGCATTTGAAGCCTCTCCATCTCCAATTATTAAGTGTGTTTCGCGTGCGTCTTCGATCCATGCAGACACGTTTTCAGAACAGATGAACAGTTAATCATCAGATCAAACCGGGATATTTTGCCTCACCAAATCAGCATCTTTTTCACAAAAGCAGAGTTGAAATTCATAGTGCTCCCCCTGCTTTTTGATGGGTTTAGCTTAATGGCATCTTTTCCATTAGCACAAATGCAACAGTTATTTTCCCAATTGTTTCCCCATCACAGTCACAGCTGCTGCTGCCAGGCTTTTCTTCCGCATCATTTTTGCAGTCATTTTCCTCTCTGACAGCTCCAATCACGTCTCTCCTCGCTGTGAATAAAACCCAATCACGCCGGCACAAACACAATACTGCAATCAGCCATGTGGTTAGAATGTAGATCGACGCTAACAGCGTTTCATCTGATGTTTGCTTTGGATTATCATGAAGTTTCTCGGTTTCTTACAGCAATAATGTGCAAACAGGATTCTTCTACGTCTAATCTAATTTATCAGGGCTAGCAATTGTTGATGCAATCACTTAAACCGCCGTGCAATTCCATTACAAAAAGACTGGCACCTGGTCCGTCTCTCTTTAGAGATTAGCAGCCCTGCAGTGAGGATTTGGTAATGAGTTGGAGAGGATTTACCAGTGGGAATATAATGTGTCCCAGAGCTGCTGTGTTTTTTCCCCTTAAATCCTCTCAGTGCAGAGCGGCCACTGGTTTGGTGAGCCCTGCAGGTTTTCCAGCATCCCTCCGTCAGAGGAGGTCACATGCTGCAGATTACAGTAACATGAGGGGGGAGATTGGTTTTTACTTTGGCTCGCTCTGAGCCAGCATGCCATCAGCCCAAATGCTTACTAATCAGGAAACGTTTGATAAACCACAACAACCAAACTTGGGAAAGAAAAGTCACATTTTATGTTGTTTGGGTAGCTTGCAAAGGTGCAATATGAAGAAAATCTTCTTAAACTGTTGCTTTTGTTTCTTACACTGACTTTCTTGAATGGTGCATCGATATTGGAGAAGCAGGTGTTCGTGTTGAACATCACCACACAGGGTCAGGTCTGCAGTGCAAAGCTTTATTTTTAGTACTATTTATATTGAGACATAGCCTGACATGTCTCAAACAGAAAAATATGTGGTCAAAGCAGACAAAGCAACTCTAATTGGTGTGCTTGTTGATAATATGCAGTTTAAAGGCAGTTCACAGACCGTATATAAAACACGGACATGGCAACCATGATGTCACCTGCTGGTTTTGAAGGGACCATGTTTGGATGAAAGTGGAATCCAAAGTAAGAGACTAGAATTTTACTGGATAAGCTCTTCATCCCGCTCTGGGACATACGCCAACAAGCTGCATCGAGCTGGCTCCAAGTAAGGTCGAGCCTCAGAATTTTACTAGAGGACAAAAGTTTTATTTAACAGAAGTGAAATACAAGCTTTTTGGACACATACTACCACACAGTAAGTCTTATTTGTCATGTAATCCAATTAAAAAATATTCTAGAAGTCACCAACAGTGCAAATATGGTGGAATTTTTTGCAGAAAGTCGCAATAATTTTGGCTTTAGCTGCTGTTGTGACTGTAGCATTCATGACTAACCTCGTCTTGTGGATGGGGTCATTGCAGATGTTCCCTTGGTTGCACCATGGACCTTGCTTTGAAAGAAGTTTAGCCATTCTAGGTCTGCTTATGTGTTTATATTAACTGTAGCATGCCACATGGTGATTTTACGTCAGCTAGCTCAGCTTCGCTAACCTCCAAATGTCACTACTATTTCCTTTTCCATCTTCATTTCCATCCAAAATAATAGCAGTGCTGTTCTGGGAGGTTTGTTTTGTTTATTTAAGTCAGAACACTTACTGCTAATTTCTATTCCTGCTTCTAAACCTCATATATGCCATTTTTTTTATGGATGCCTGGACTTGGAACTTTATTGTAGCATTTAGAAGATCAGCCACTCTGATCATTTTAATGGACTTAAAAGAATTTCCATTCTACAGTAGGAATCCAGTGTGATTTGAGATTACAGTTATTTCCCATGATTGAGGAATTCCCAGTGAGAGCGGATCATAGGCTTGCATTGATTAAGTTAGGGTGGCTGTGGCTCAGAAGGTACAGGGAAAGGTCGGTGGAATGATTCTCTAACTACTACAGTTTACATGTCGACGTATCCTTGGGCAAGATAATGACCCTCAAGTTGCCTGTGATTGCATCCTTAGATGAGTCAGTTAGGTATACAAAAAAGTATATGAATGTGTGTGTAATTGAGTGAATGAGGCTTTGAGTAAAAAGCACTTTGAGTGCTCACTCACCGTAGAGCGATTAGAGACAAGCAAGCTGCCTTATATATGGATAGCAACTCTGAAGCTAACAGTCAAGGGTAAAAGACGTCCCTCGGTAGTTCATGGTATGTGCGGAAGGCTTGGAAATAAAGGATGTTCTGTTCTCATACTGCAATCTAGTGCCAGTTAGTCCTAGTCCTACACGTGCACCAGAACTGTTTCATGTCATTTTGTCCGTTTGACCATTAGCAGGAAATAATGAGTCGGCTGGCTTGTCTAAACACTAAACAAACAGCCTCCCCATTCAGTATTAATTAGTGTTGACGCCAGTGCTGTTTATAAGTGGTAAATTGGTAATTACACTATGACGTGAACACGGCATTGAGCGTTGGAAATGACCCCTGCGTCTAACATTAGTGGAGAGTAGACATAACTGATATAGCCGCCACAGAGGATATGCTTGTTCTTGTAAACAGGGTTTTATTATTATGACCACCACACACTAATGTGACCTAATTACCCAGTAATATGCTCCTTGGCCTTGCTTGCCAATAGCTGGATATGCTGGATATACAGTTTGGAAAGCAACTGTTTTGCTCTTCATATTAATAATGTTTTCTTTTTTAAATATGTACTTAAAGCAGGGACTGAGGCAGAAAAGTGCAGCACAGCTTGGACAGATAATGTCTTTGGAGACCATCTATGGGAAGAATGGCAGCAGGGTTTTGGTGCATGTTGGTTCCCAGAGGACCGATAAAAGTCAGTGAACAGCAGCCGAGGCTTTGAAAAGCCACAGGGAGCTCAGAGGCTCTATAGAAGAGTGACACCGGGAGGCAGAGAGCTGGTGATTTGTGTCCTCCGAGGACAGGAGAAAGCTGGAAAGGACTCGGTCAGGCTGCGGCAGCCATCTGCAGCGAATCCTCTCCATCTCGTCTCATCTCATCTGTCTTCTTCCTTTTTTTCTTATTAAAGCACCCCAGGCCTCACCTCCCTCACCTCTTTGCCCTATGAGGGGTCCCCCGTGCCGGTCACTGACCCCAGCTCTGACCACTGCTGTGTAGTTTTCCCCAACTGCCCTCTCACCCTCGCATTGTGAAGAGATAATAAATGGCATTTAAATAATCATTTTCTAGTATCATCGACAGGGTGACATAGTGCCGCGCCAAGTAAGCTGCTTTCACCGAAAACTAATTTCTCAGTCATAGTTAGATGGAGAACAGCTGTTACATGACAAAAGCTAAATATATGCATTTAAAAGGAAAACCCATGTGTTTGTTAAGAAGCACTTAAGCATTTCTAGCTTTGGTAAAAAGTAAGAAGTTGGATTAAACACACAAAAAAGTATCTGTTAATGAGCGAGCCATAACGGTGCCACTCTCATTTAGCCACCTGTTAGCAAACGTCTCCTCTGGGACATTTAAAAGCTTTAAAGTAAAAAAATGTAACTCAATGTTGGGTTTTATTTTCACGGCAGACATTTGGACTCACTGTAAAAGGAGTAGCACAGGAAAGACCTCAGTCACAAAGGCTTAGAGTCTGGTCTGCAACTCCTTGGTTACCACCCGTTGCTATGGAGAAATGTGTGCTCTACCAACAGGTTGGGGAGTGGTTTCTGGCAGTTGCTAGGTGAAATTAGTCACAAGGTACGGTGCTGTGCCAGAGACCTCTCCAGTCGCTACCAGATTGCCTGTAGTTTGCATGGGAGATGCCAGCTTGTCTAATCAGTCACACAGTGAGGAGATCAACGTAAAGGCCATTACAGTGTTTGACATAAATTAGTGTTATTTCACTATTTTCATATCATTGTATGTTGAGTACCAGTGCGTGTTTTGAGCTATGGGTGTATTGTTGCCAAATGCTGTGGTCTGACTGGTCGGATCTATTTATTCAGATCTGAAAAATTGGAAAAGTCGACCTTGGTTCGAAAAAATAACTAAATAAACTCATCCAAGGTCAGTGTGGAGGGCTGCATTAAGGATCGGTGAGTGTGAAAAATGTTTTGCACAAAATAATCACATGGACATTATGCTTCCAGTGTGTAAAGGCCTTAAAAGCTGTATTTCTTAAGGATTCAGGGAGTTTTATTATCATTCCAATATGTGCAATCACAGAACATGGCATGACATTTGTACTCAGGCCTTAAATAAAAGTCAACAAGGTTAAAAATATAATAGAAATTTATGCAAAAATGAGGACTAAGAAGCATCTTAACCATGTGAATTAACTATAAATAATAAAATGACAGAGTCACAGTTTACAAGTTTCAAAGAAAGTGCAGTGACTAGTGTGAAGACTCAAGTGGTTTCTCATGCCTGTCATCTTTAGCTCGGAGCAGTAGACTGCAGAGCACCACCCGAGGTCAGCAGTCTTACAGCCTCAGGGAAGAAGGGCTTCCTCAGTCTGCGGGTCCTGCTGTTGATGCTCCACAGCCTCCTGCCTGAGGGAAGTGAAACAAACAGTGTGTGTGCTGGGTGAGTAAGGTCTTTCAAGATGCAGAAGACGCTTTTCCTGCATCTGCTGGAGTTCATGGTGGTGGTGGTGGTGGACTGATCATCAGCAAAGCCTTCTTTTCTGCCATGCCACACAGTGATGCAGGAGCAGAGGAAGCCTTCACCACACATCCGTAGAATATGTTAAGGACTGAGCTCCTAAGTCCAGCGAGCCTCAGGGAACAACACAAGCCTTACCGTTTCTGCTCTTAATCACACTGTTTTAAGTTTCACTATCACTTGGTAGTCTTCGCTGCAAACTCCAGGCGATGGAAGCATTCTTCGAGCAACCAAAACAATCACAAAGGGGTTTTTGGTGCAGCAACCATCACCAAGAAACAACAATCTGCTCACCAGCTATTGAGGGAATGTGCATTTTCCCCTATTGACCTGTGATTGCCAAAGGTTTGGCAACTAGACTCTAAGCTTGTGTGACTGAGGCCTAGAACAAGCTAACGATGGCTAAGTTAGCGTGTTTAAATGTTATAAAGCAAAACAGTCAGAAATTTTAGCTCAATTTATTACTGAGCCAGCCATTAAAACGCCTTCAATGGCTTCTGCTAGGGTATCTAATTCAATATTACCTTTAACAATAACATTGAGCTGACGATGCCTATGTTTGTCCTTCAGTGCTGTGTTTTTGTGCCAGTTGGAGCTATTGGAGAATATTCTGCTTTCACAGTATTACATATAAAGTTCATGTATGCGGTTCATTTATGTATTTATTATTATTAGGTAATCACAGTGCACCAATTCGAAGGTGTCCTTTTTTTTTAAATAATGTAAACGTAACAAGGAATACATTTTGTAGTTTCCGAATCATAATTTTAATTTGATACATGATTAAAAAAATGCAAAGTTGTGGGAAGAGAAGCAGCTAAGATGTAGAGATATCGGTGTGTGTGTGTGTGCATACGTGCGTGTGTGTGTGTGGGTGTGAAGGCAGCCCGAGGCAGACGCTTTGCTGACCACAGCTACTAAATCAGCAACACAAAACCTGCTTTCCTCTCTGCGTTTCTCATTTTAAACTCATGTACGCTTGCAGAACAAAGCCGTCTCAGCTCTGCAGCACCAACTTTGTTCTTTCATGTCGTATACAAATCTTCTCATCGCACTCGGAGGAGAGCAGAGGCAGCTTCACATCACAGCAATTCCACCTGTGGTAACAGAGGAAAGAGTGGCAACTGAGTGCAGAGAAATGCTCAGATGGAGCCCAGCCCTCACTGACAGGAAGCCAAAAGGCCATCTGCAGCATGGCGCCATTGTTTGTCTGTGCATTAAGTTTTTTTTTATGTCCCACATGAATTTACAGCCAGCCTTAAGTTAGCTGGATTGAATGTGGAGAATATATCATCATGTGCGCTGTGTGGAGGACAAAGGCAGTTTAGTTAAGTGGAAAATGGGAAGCAGCAGGTTTGGATTTCAGCTCAATACTTTATTAAATAATCAATATAGTAAACATCATCATCGTCATCATCATGAAAAAGGAAATAAACAACAAAAAAAAGAAAAAAAATGAAACAGTCACATTTGTTTTTCTTCAAGTTTTCCCAATCAACAGTATTTTCACTTTTAGAGAGACGCACACTTGAGTGGCTTTACAAAAGTCGCTCGAGGTGCTGCTTCATCTCGGTGTGACAGTTATAAAAGATGGCTGAGGAAAGTAACCATGGAAACTCAGGAGCAGCAGCAGCGGTGGAGGAGGAGATGGACTGGACAGTCACATATTTATCTCTGGACTAACATCTGTCCACTCCTGGCACAGGAAAAGACGCAGAAATAAAGTGAAGTTGTGGTGAAATTTTAACGTGTTGTTTTGCATCAGAGAGGACGCAGGCCGAGCCGGAGCTGCCTGCGACGACTGCTGCGCGCACAATGGACGCCTTTGTGTCACCAGCTGGTGCATTGATGAGAAAAGCCTCTAACTCGATCAGTTCTTTACGAATTTAGCAACAAGAAAGGGGCGAGCTCGGGTTTTAAAAAAAACTCCAGCTGACCACATCTAACTTAGGGACGTGACGAACGAAGCCTGGTGTGAGAGTGGGTCACATGACACGCTTTGATCTTTCGGGACTTTAGAAAAATGAGCTTTTCTGTTTCATTAAATGTCTCTAGTGTTTCTGAACATGAGCAGACCATGGTAATGATGATCGTTACACCTGCAGCCATGAGAGACTTTAATACTGACGACATCGTGTTTCCTGTAACCAATGAGATCCAGTTTTAAATTACCATAGAAATTCATTTAAAACATCACACATATCCAACAAAAGCAGAAGTAAAAAAAAAAAGAAAGAAAAATATCTAAACTACCTGGCTGGCATGCATGCTACTACACAGCAACACTATTTGTTTTTGTTCATTTTTTCATTCTTAACAGCTCTTTTTGTTACACATCCTCATATTTACATCATCAGTCTAAGGCGCGCCATTGAAATGACACACCAACCTACAGCAGCACTGAAATAACACAGCTCACAGAGCTGTGGCAGCTTAAAGGATAAGCAGTGATGTACTTTCAAGATTTCTTAGTGTCAACAGATCAAATAATTATTGATACGCAGCAGCTTAAACACAAACACATGCTGCCTAATTTAATGAACATAGGCACTGTAGTTTTTCTAACTCAAACCCTGCAGCTGTAAATTCCCCAACTAATTTCCTTCTGTGTCATTGATGTTAAAAACTAAAGTGCCCACCTTTTTTTTCATAAAAGAAAAGTATACATTCACGTCCCGTCTTCAGTCAGAACCAGCTTGCAGACAAGTCTGAAAGCGTAAAAACTCAGTCTGATGCTTGTTGACAGTAAGAAAAATAAAGAACGACACCAGACTTATCTTTTAAGTCTTTTGTAACATTGTTCACAAACGGCCAAAGCCTCCTGAAATATTCTGTAACTCTCAGTTGCCAAAGTCCCAGACGGAGGTCCCATCTACAGAGCGAGGTCCAAACTGCACTACATGTCATGTTTTATCACGGTTAAATCTCTGGAGATGTCACAGGCGTCCTGTGTCCGCCGTCAGTCAGAAGCAAGAATCCGTTCAGGACTCATATCGGGGGGTTTTGATTGGATAAACCAGAATTACAGCTCCAGCTAAAAAGCGAGTTAGTTAAGGAACAGCTATACCGTCCAGGTGCCGACTGATTGGACAGATGTGCTGAAAAAAGGGGCGGGGGGGAGGTGATGCCTTTTTGTTTAGGGTCAAATTCTAACGATCAGGCTGATATAATCGTGGTTCTGTGCTGTGTCTGTGCTGCTACAGAGAGTGAAGAATGGGCCACGTGTAAGAAAAAGGCCTTTTTCATTAAAAGAAAAGGGTCACGATGTGCTCCTCTACTCCTCATTTCTCCCTGATGTCAATGAGATGATTTAATTATCATCCAGGTCAGCACGAGCTGCATGGTGGAAGCAGATGTTGCCCTTAACTTTGACCTGCATGCGCACGCAAACACAAACCAAGCCGGTGCCAACAAACTGGCCCATTCTGCCCTTCCTCGTCCTGACAATAGCTGCCGGGTGTGGGGTGTCAAATCTAATGAAACAGGCAGGGAACAACAGCTGAGTGTGTGTGTAGGGAGGGGAGAGGCAGGAGGGGGTGAGTTAAGACACAAGTGTCCTTGTTAGAGACGAAGCCAGGCCGCAGAGAGAGCTGCGCTGACCTACAAGTCCAAAATGGCTGCTGGTCAACGCTGTAGAGAAAGCGATGTTTCACTTCTCGACTCTCCGAGCGTGACTCACCGCCGTCGCTCCTCTCAGGCTGGTGTGAGCTCATGCGAGACCCCTCAGGAGAGCAGGGAGGCTCGACTCCAGCAAGCTTGGATGAGCTGGAGTAGGCGGTGGGGCAGCCTTCAGTTTGTCAGAGCTGGGCTTGAAGGCTTCACTCGAGGGGAACTGTTTGCTTATTTCTCCATGTTTTCATCCTGGGTTCCCTCTCGCTGTTTGATTGGGCTGCAGGATTAGAAGTGGATTACCCAAGAAGAATACATGTGCAACAGCCCGTCTGCATGTGTGTAAAGGTCAGATCTGTTGCAGGGATGCTCGTGTATCGTACGACCTTGTGGCCGAGAATATAGCGAAGCATCACAGCAAAGTGATTGCCACGTGGAGGAGGGAGGTGGAGCACCAAAACCTCCAGATGCCCTGCTACAATAAGATTAAGGCATTTCCACTTCACACAATAAGAGATTTTTAGGTTTTAAACAGCTTCTTGGATCAAATGCATCATAAACCCCCTCAAGAACCCAAAAATAAGGGTCACAGGAAAGATTTTGAAGGATCTTGAGATGATTAAAAGAGGAGGAGAACAAAAGGATATCTTATTTTCCACAAACATTTGCTTTCTTTTTGTAAATGAATTACATTTTTCTTTTAAAAACAAGCTTTACAATTAGACAGCATACGCATCAGTGATGAGTCACAGACACACATTTAATTTTTAAAGGAGCATAAGTCCAAAATAACCTCTTCATTTTTCTCCCCAAAACCCTTTAAATATGTGACTTTATCAACTTTGATTAAAAAATCTAAAAGAATCCCTACATCTAGCGTTTTTCTGAAAATTTGAACATTTGGGCTTTAATCGAGCTTTTATTGTGCTGTCAGCATTACAAGATGTAGCTTTAGTTCAGGGCGGCAATGAAATCAAGCTCAGCCGCAATCTTGGCAGATTAGCTGATTTTGACGCCAGCCTACATCAGCTGATTGCTCAGCCGATACCCTTCTACAGAGCCAACTTGCTGTCTCATATAGGGCAAGTCACTTTGCAACCCACTTCCACCCCAGCTCGTCCTTCCACGCTCTGTCTGACTTAATAAATATCACGTCTGCTGCCGCTGATGCCTGCTCTGTTCTCAGCTGGGTCTTGCAGCTGCTCTCCCTTCCTCTGGCTTCCCCTGCATGCATGTGAAAGGAGAGAGAGCTCCCAGAAAAAAATAAAAAGCCACCAAATATAAATTACTGTAGAACCAAATCTTCTTATGACTACAGTGGTTCAAATGCAGTTGATAAGCTCTTAAAATCTAAAAACGATGAACTTGGAGCTCATCTGTGACCCATCACTGACATGCACAGTAAAACACACGAGGACCAGGGATTAAAGCCACTGAAGCACAAATGCCAATGGCTTCATTCAAGGGAATAGTCGAGCGGAGGGAGGAACATGAGAGAAAGGAACTCCCAGTTCCTGAGAGTCTCTTGATGGCAGATGAGGATGCGCAGGTGAGGGATGAGAAAGTGGGACAAATTCAGAAGCAGCAACAACAAACGCCTTTCGTCTGTCATTTCTGCCTGAATGGCCTCTGGAAAGATTTCCTGCCTTCACCTCGGACCCCGAGCTGCACACGTGTGCCACACATTCACGCAGCATGGAGAATAAAGCACACACAGCAAAGTATTTTAATGTGTGCGTGTGTGTGTCTATAGTCCTGCCCAGTCCTGCCTGGGCTGGATTAGCCACTGAAGGTCTGCAGGGCTGCCGACCGGACAAGAAGGGGGGAGAGGTTGACGTAGGGGAGGGGCAGCAGTAATCGGCTAATCTCATTAATACCACGGCTGTGGGTGCCCTGTCAACAAAACGCAGGGAACAAAGGATGGGGTAAACAGCTGATGACCTTGGCTGCCGTCCAGCGCACGATGCCTGCGCACACAGCCATGCATGCGCTTGCACCAAACATGCCCACGGTAAATGCATGTTCGGCTTCCTCCTCAGGGTTAAATGAGACGTTAACACACGCGGGAGCCGCTGGCAGGTTTGAGTGAGTGACGGGAAAAACAAACAGCAAGTGTTCCCTCAAAAGGCTCCACAAAAACACACTGCCTGTTCGTTTTGTTTTACTGAGCAGACATGGACGTCTCAGCTGTTCCCATCAGTCTGAACCGCGGGCACGTGAGACGGTGGAGGATGTCAAGATGTTGCTATGTATTATCCATGAAATTTTCATGTGGACTATGTTGTCTGAGCCCTATTTTCTCTTCTGTCACTATTGGAAAAAAAACGTGATTTGCGTAAGGTGATGGCATCTCCTTGCCTTGTGCATACTGATTGATAATGTTAAGGTGAGGCTGTCCAGATGCAGAGGAGCAGCTGGGATGACTGGGACCAGACACGGGAGGGAGCAGGTGGACCAAATGGTTCCCCAAATGGTTAAAGTAAACTCAGAAACAACTGTAAGCCCCACTTAACCAGTTATCTGTGGACGGATGGGACAATGGCAACGAGCACAGATGCAATGATTTAATACTTCTGTATAATTCTTTTAAGATAGGCCTTCATAGAAGAAAAAGGGGTGGAGCAATCTGCACGACAATTATGTGTGTGTGTGTGTGTGTGTACGAGTGCATGAGTGTACACAAAGGCATGTGGTCAGCGAGGCTGGGTGCTCACCGATCAAGCACCCGGCTATAATCCTGAGGGCCGCAGCCTCCTTCGCTCTTGAGTTCAGCAAATACTTGTGTGAAAAAGTGCGGGTCTGCATTGATGCGCAGCATCTTGGAGCTTGTGGCGTCGATGATGGCGAGGCAGCGGTCCCAGAAGGCCTCCTTGCCCGCCTCTACTAGGAAGGGCTTAAGAGGGTATGAGATCTCATTGCCCATGTAGGAGTAGGACAGGTAGAGGCAGGTGAGCAGGATGGCCTGCAGCTCGTGCTCCGACGCCACTAGATCACCATCCACTACGTCTCGACACAGCATGTAGACGAAGACCACGTTGGCTGGAGTAACGAAGGCCTGGTCCTGCCAGCCCTGCAGCAGCAGCGAGCGGTCCACAGCCCGCAGCCAGAGAACCGGGTCGGCTGGAGACAGATGCTTCAGGCGGTAGCAGCGACAGCACAGGAACTCCCCCAAACAGCGGAGGAGCTCGCTGGTGGAGGCCTGGACGATGACGCGCTTCGGAGATGAGGTCACCGTGCCCTGCGGGACTTTTTTCACAGAGGAAAGCTGCTGGGATTTGCTGTAGCCATATCCATGTCCCTGACCCATCCCCAGTCCGTAGCCGAGCCCCAGACCCAGACCGGCTGGGCCCTCGTAGCTGGACAGGTTGGCACATGACAGCGACTTCTTCACATTCTCACGGTTGAGGTGCAGCACGGGATCCTTCTGGTAGATGTTAATGTTGTTGTTGTTATTCAGAGGATCCCCGAGGGCCACCGGGCCACCCGAGCCCTTCTTCGAGTTGCCCTTCTTCTTTGTAGAGGCCACAAGTCTCTTCCATGTGAGTGCCGGGAGGAAGATGGACTGGCCCCTCTTTAGCCCGCGGTCTTTCTGGCTGTTGAGGGAGCGGCTGCTGAGGCTCGGGTAGTGGCTGAGAGAGCCGGGACGGTTGTCATAGTAGCCTGATTTGCGAGAGCTGGGTGATAACGATAGTACGGTGCCCATGGTGAGTCAGTCAGTGATCCACAGATTATACTGCCTCACTGGTGATGAGGAGGAAGTTTTTCCTTTTCTTTTATTCTAAATATCCAGGAGGTGTGATCTCATGAAGAGGTGAACAGTGCAGGCATGTCAGAGAGTGCTGAATGACAGAGACAAAAAAAGAAAGAGTTTAATCTAATGCAAAGTAGAATGAACGTAAACAAAGCCAACTAATCCCACAAACACATCATCTACTGCCAAGTGACCCGGTGGCTGACTGTGCCCTCTTTAAGCTCATCTTGTGCAGCCAAAAAAGGACTCAACTGTGCATTGAATTTCAGAGGAGATCCCAAAAAGAGCCTCCAACATCCTGTAAATGTTGGGTAAACATCATGAATTTTTGCAGAAATTAAACCATTTTGGGTTTAAAAATTCACTAAGACTAAACATCTTCGGAGAGCTAATTGAAACAGCTGGTGTAACGCTTTTTTAACGTTTAACATATTTAGTCAATGTGGATTAACACCATTTGTTTCAAGCCTTAAGGGCAAAAAACTCAGTGGATAAACTGTTCTGTAAGGGGTTAACCACCAGTCTAATTTAATCTCCCTCCAGATTCCTGGATTTTAAACTATTAAAGGGATTCCTCTCTTAATCAGCAAATGCTTGAACCAACATGGTGAATATATAGCACAGTGAGCACAGAATGCACTTCAGGCTGTTTACAGAGCTATTCTGGGTATTCTTTGTTTTAAACCTTCTCTTTAGTTTAAAGAGATGAAAAATGTGACAGCAGAACCAGAAATGTACATGACTGTCCTCAGAGCAGCTCACCTGCGTTTACGCACAGTCCAGGTACGAGATGATTGCCCGCTTGTGTGTTCTTGCCGCAGTCCGCGACGATGCAAAGATGAAGACATAGGCTATAGGAGCGCAACACATGCACTGATTCTGCAGCTGCAGAAAATAACCGGGGACCAGAGCGAGCGGGACTGTGATCTGAGTGCAGAATGAGAGGCAGAAAGTCACTCTCGCAGAAGCTTTGACCTACTATTCAAAGATGCCAAGTGTGGTCCGCGCCAAGGGGGGGTGCAGGTGTCATCCTCTGCTGCACCTCAAAACAAGGCGACTGTGAAGCGTGACTGCATTCCGATTAATTGTCTGTAATTTGCTTCTCCATGAGCAAAACGCAAACTTTCACAGAGTCGGAGTCCTTTCAATGCATTCCATCTCCTCAGCGGAGCTGTGCGTAAAGTCTCCTCTGTCTGACTTCTCCCGGTCCCGGGGTCGGACTGAAGGCGGTGCTGGAGCGTCCGCACACTGCGAGCTTCAGTCACCTAATGACCAAACGTCGCTCCCGGTGGCCAGACCTCTGAGAGGACTCTCACACATTAGAGACAGAGCAGCCAGTGAGCGCACGGAGCGGCTCGGCACACACCGCCCCCCTCCGACACAGACTCCTCCTAACAGTGCTCGACTGCCGCACACACACACACACACACACACACACAGTCACATAAATAAACAAACAGTTCGCTAAAACATTAAGCTAAACATAATCAAGATTCATCAGCAGCACAATGCATCCGATTGCTTAAATATGTGTTTTTTTAGCATCTGCGCAAAAATATATGTTTATATCAGAAAACAGGCTATAATATAAGTAATATAATTTATAATCATTAAAATAAATACAAGTGACGTTAAAATATAACAATTCAAGAAACATAAAATAACCTAATGTGCAATTTACGAAATTATGCAGAAATTAAATAAGTACAATAAATAATATTTTTTAAAAACTATACGGGTAAAATAGCTGACAATAGATTTTTAAAAAGCAAAAAAGTACTTAATTAAAAAGATATGGGTATTAAATTTTAGGCCGCCCTAAACTAAAAATATTTAAAACTTTTTGAGTTAACATATTGAACACACGGTCCATTAAGTAGCTCTTTTGGAGGCTTTAATTATATGTCGTGATTTTTATCAGTGATGCTGCGCTTTGACACAAGCCTGAACCTTCTGAGTGTTTCTCGGGTTGAATTTGTGTGTTCAAGACATCTGAAAGTTGTGATGAAACTAAACTGCAGAGAAACAGCAGCACAGTCAGGCAAGTGCTACTTTACTGGTCTATGTGGCAGTGGCAGTGCAGGAGCAGCTGTAGTATTATTTGTTTGCAAAGCAACATTTGCACAAATGTTGTTGCCAACTCTGCGCACAGCAGCACTTCACCTGCTGAATGATGGGATTGTCTAATAAATGCTCTCAGCTACATAAACCGCAAATGGTGCAGAATGCATTCGGGCCAATAAAGGTGTAATGACTTGAATGAAGTTGTATAATAGTCCCCCAGAAGCCTGGAGAGAAGTGTCAAGTACAGGAGGAAGAGGGGGCCTAAAATTATCGGTTGGTGTTGATTTATAGGAACATTAAGGCAGAATCGTTAGTTTAAATGTCCTCCTCACAGATACATGAAACTGCACCCGAAGCACATCCCTGAAGCCTTTTCTCCTGTTTACTCTTTTTATTGTATTTTTCTGCCTTGTTTTTGCTGCAGTGCGATTCCTGCTGGTCATGATAATCTTTTTCGTGACATTCCTCAGATGAATAACCCTTTGGACACAAATCAAATCACAGAGAAAATGAAATATCAGATGATGATGATGAAATGACAGTGAGTAACCTATACCTGCGAGGGTTTACTGTAGGTTACAGTGAGTAAGCCTCCCTCACGTGGAGGCAGGTCTGCTGGTATTATGTAACCGTCTTCATGTGTCCATCCTGTATTGCGGGTCATTTGTCAGCCTGAGCTGTTGATCACAAGAGGATCAGATACATTGTTTGGAAGGAAGGATGATAAAATATCTTCTGTTCTTCTGCTGTTTTGGATCGATATGTAAGGAAATGAAGTCACGCGCAGAATACCTTGTACAGTTTCTATCTATCTTTGTCATGAAGCCACGTGCTGTGAAACCAGCAAGTTTTTTTAGTGCTTGCGAATACTTTAAACTAGAACAAAGATATAATTTACTAAAGCTTTAGATCAGCTTGAAATCTTTAATAAGTATTGTTTTTAGATTTCGTAAAATCCCACTGAGTCTTATTAAACTTCCTAATATTTACAACTGCAGAACTAATGCCTTATTCACTTGTTTTTCTGCTTCCTTTTATAACTTTTTATCTTTAAATAAAATAACAGTTCTATAAAAACTTAGCATTCATAATGTATTGACCACTGAATAAAACAAAATATACCTGCAACTTGAAAATATGCTTAATTTTGTCTTTAAAAAGATTTCCTGTTCTAAAGTGCTTCCGTGCATTTGTTTACCTCGCTCTTAAATTTTCCATGCCAGGGACTCAGTGGCTTTCTCTGGCACTTTGGCATCAACGGAGAGCTCAGGACTTTCTGGGAAAACAGAGGATAAATTTAGACTGTATCTCAAGGATTCCTCAGAGATGAAGGATTGCAGGAAACCAGAGTTTTAAACAAGTAATAATAGGACAAAGAGATAAGGAGGGACTGTGCAGAGGACGGGAAGAAGCAGGCGGAAGATAAACAAGCAGTTGAGGAGTGAAGACAAGACAGAGGTGAAGTCTTTGGAGTTTAGAAACACTGTTAGATGTTACTGTTAGAATGTGACCACATATTTGCAGAGAGGTGACAAATTAAAACCTGCCACGTTCCTGAAGATGTCTGGTGATTTTTTCCTGGTGTGGTTTGGGTTTATTTGTCCCCTTAGATTAAATTCTATTTCTTGCGAGCCACATCTGTGTGTCCCCCACACTGACCTGTGTGTGAAATTAGGATTCAAACACATACAGGTATACATCAAACCAACAAACAGTCTTTGATAAACTCCCCATCAGAAAACAGTTTTTTGGCAGTTGTGGGAAATCACAATTCAGTTGTTGCTTTTGTTTTGAAGGCGACTGATATTTTTTTAAAGATTTACATAACATATGTGTGCAAGCGTCACTGTAAATGTCTTGGACTTGATGTTTATGAAAAGGATGTGAGATTGCAATTCCCAGAAGATGTCAGCTCACATGAGAAAGAACAAAGTGCGCTTTACCTCTACCAGCTTTGTGATTTTCCACAAAATCACAAAAAATACAGTAAACCATTTTCTAATGTGGAGTTTATCAAATAGCCTTTGGTGGACTTTGATTTAAGAACGTACCCCCTTCCATGGTGAAGAGTAATAAAACAAATCAATGACAATGGAGGAAATCTGGGGCTTCAATTCTGACTTCTTTGGCTTTACTACGACACATCCCAGTTATTTATCTTTGCACACAGGATAATGAAAGAGTTTGAAATTACCCAGGAGCTGGCAGCAATGTGCTCAATGAAAGGCCCTACATCAAGGAGTGATTAGTTCACAGAGGTAAGTGCATGCTTGGAAACGCTTTGGCTGAAATGGGCAATCTGGCAGGTGTTACAAAAGATGGCTGTCCAAATCTGTCAGGAAAAAATGTTGGATTGCTGAATCACAGTTTGCAGGTTTGGAGGAGCATGGTGACATAGGCTACCACCAGTGTTGGGACTAACGCGTTATTAAGTAACGCGTTACAGTAACTACGTTATTATTGTGGTAACGAGCACGGTAACTAGTTATTATGCCAAAACCAGGAACGCGTTACTCGTTACTGGGATTTAGATAGGCTCGTTACTCGTTACTTCGTGTGGTGGATATCGCGGAGCTTCCACAGATTCAATAACATTAGCAAGTGGTGGAGGCCAGCAGGTGGATGAAGGAAAAGGGAGGCAAGAGGAGAGACCCGAAGCGGCCGCCGGTCCCAGTATCAGGTGAACTGAACTTCAGGTAAGAAGTTATGACCTGCAGTCTATCAGTCAGATATAAACCAAGTTTAGGTGGAGTTTATTTTCGGTATGCTGACATTTTCGTACTGCGTGCTAGCTAGCATGACGGAGTTTCTATACAGCTGGGTGGGTGCTATGTTACTGATGTTGAACTTTATTTTGTTCATACGGTTAATTATTAGAGTTGCCAACCGTCCCGTAAAAAACAGAATCATCTGGTATTCAGAGAAAATATTACGCGTTTCGTACTGAGGTGAAAAGGAACACAGTTTGTCCCGGACTTCAGCTACAATGAAAAAGACACAAAGCTGAAGCTGCACAGCTGCCTCTTCTTCTCTCATTCTCTCCGTTTCTACTTCAATCACGAAACTGATCAATGATCAGCTGATCGGCTTTTCTCTCTTGTTTGTTTATCGCCCACTTTGCGCCAGAAAGAGGAAACCAGCGGATGTCGCGTTAAACAACAGCAGCACGTGTAAGCTTGATCAGCTGTTGTTAGAATTTATTTAATATTAATTTCTAGTATCAGCTGATGTTTGCTGGAGCCACAGCTGTAAAGCTGCTGGTCATGATGTCGGTTTGGTTATCTGGTGAGAGGGAAACATGCAGATGAAACCAGGAGATGTCCTTACTGAATCATCAGAGCTGAACAGCTGATGGAGAAACAGGTTTACCTTTTAGGTGACATGAATGAGTTGAAGGGAAGTTATGAGCTGTTTCTGAGAGACAAATAACACCAGCATCCTTTTCTACGTAGCTGACAGCTGGTAACTGTGCAGGGGCGGGTCTAGCAAAGTGTTGCCAGGGGGCCAGGTAGGGCATTAACAGGGAAAGGGGGGGACAAGGAAATACTTTTCTTTATTATTCTCATTTAAAATGTCTCGCTTTTAAAAAAATAATTATCTGAGTCTTACAACAAACGATTGATCGATTGATCCATATATACCATCAGAACAGTGTACATCACTGTCACAACAGTGTTTATTTTCATTCAAAGGCTTTATGATTTTTCCTATAATGGTGGGCGGTCTCTAGTCAAAATGCCGGGATGATTTTTTGTCCCAGTCCAGCTCTGTATGCAGCTCATCTGCAGTCTGGTGTTACCTACATCTTCCTATTCAGAAGGCAGAATTTCCAAGTTCTGAGTACAATCAAAAGCACCACGACTGCAGTTTTTGTGTTGGATGTAAAAAGCAGGCTAGAATCATGGCGGCGGTCAACGACGGTCCAGGCGTGGGATTTCTCTCGTGGAAGTATGCACATTATTTTTTCCTTTCAATTGGTAGGTGGCACAGTGCACTTGTGGCAAGTAAGCAAGCTAGAAGACTGGCAGTCTTGCTGGGTATCCAGTTAGGGAAGCAACACATTAACAAGAGAATTCTGAGTAAAACCAAAGTTACTTTCCCTTGTAACTAGTTACTCTGAAAGTAACGAGTAACTTGAAGTAACTGAGTTACTTTTTTAGAGAAGTAACTAGTAATGTAACTAAGTTACTAATTTAAAGTAACTTACCCAACACTGGCTACCACACAGCTGTTTAGGCTCCGTCTGGGCAAAGTGCTAAAAGAGTTTGGGACCTGAGCTTCATAAGAAAAAAGGGAAAGACATTTGAGATCTCAGATGCAGAATGGAGGGCAGATCTTTCATTTGTTGTTAACTGTCCTTCACAAATCCACCTCAGACACTGAAGCTGACTTTAATGCACTTGTTCAAGCCCAAAGCAGACTAGTCTTATCTCACTGAACAGAGGATAAAAACTGCAGATGAACAAGCAAAGTAACAACGGCCCTTTGTATACAGTTATAAGTATTTTAAATTTTGCAAAGACATGGACATTTTGGTCACAGCTGGTTTTGGGAATGTTGATTACCATGCCTACTACATTTTCATTGTCTTCTCTTACTGGTAGCAGTTTTATAAACAGATACAAAATTAATATTAAGCAGAACTGAGTTCAGCTTTTTGGTGCAGCCCTCCGCAATGTTCCCAGTTTCTCACGTGGCCTGTTGGGAGTATTAATTGCCCACTGCTGCCTGTGATGAATGTTATGAAGGTTCTGTCCTGAGTTCCAGACAGTTTATTTTATGCTCTTTTCTACCTGTATGATATCAGACAGATTGGATATCACTCAGGAACACAGCTCTGGCTGCGAGCACAGAAGCCCCACCCACATGCTATTTAGACTTTCTGATACTGAGAGGCAGCCAACCAGAAAAAAAACATTGTCTTAAAGGGAGAGGAACCAGAACGGCTCAACTGAGATGAACTGAGAGTCTGAACTAAAGCCGAGTATGATATAAAAAAGACTAAGTTTGAACTCTAAGTCATGCAAAACTATTTGAGGCTGAAAATCATTATGACAGCTCCCCTTTAACCAACAGCAGACCCCCCTTTAAATTCTTTGGGAATTTAGGCTCAGTCTAAACATTAAACCCTTGCTCAGGTCCCTTTTATATTCTGACTAACCTGCTTCCACGAGGAAAGTTAATCAGAGTGTAAAATGCTCTCTGCTTAGGTCCAAAAATAAACACATCAGATAAATTTAGCTGCCGACCACTCCATCATCCAATTAAAGGTGTGAATAGCCCCACCGGGCTGCAATCCTGTGCACAGAAAAAGATTTAGCCCTGACGCAGAGGTTTGTAACTCTCACCAAGATCAAACAAATATTGAACTGAAATATTGAATCTTTTAATCCATTCAATAATTTATCTTGTTATAAGGTCAGTGAATGTTTGCTTGGCAATGAGAATAAAACAAAACATATGTTTGTACACCAAATACGGCCTGTATCATCCACTGTCCATAATCGCAGTGAATGGAAAAGGACGTCATTGGTGCACAGATGGGGAGTTTTAACATATGAAGAGTTCAATCTTTTCAAGGATGGCTACATCAGCTTCTCAGAGAGGAGAGTAAAGCAGCTAAATTAGATCACCTTGATGTCTTCAAATCTGTCAAACAGACTCTTCATTCCTTCCCTCCGGTGGTAAAATCCCCCAGCTCAGCACCTCTGAAGGACAAAAATCCCCCAGAGACGGTCAGGTCAGCGGCACCATCATTTAATGAAAGCAGATCTCAGCTTTTTCTCCACTAGTGTTTAAAGCTCCAGTATTTAGGTGCCCCAACTAGAAGATAAGATAAAAAAACATGGTAGTTAAATTTCTAAGAGGTTAATTAGATCTTTTTTCCAAAGACTGAATATAAAAGAACTGAATAATGGTGAAAGGGATAACCATAACAAAGGACCTCTCAAAAGTTATTTTGGTTGAAACCACTCACCTGATTGATCATGAATCACTTTTGAACCTTGCAGAATGTGTCTAAAAGCCTGTTTGGCAGCTTCTCTAACAAGCTGTCACAAAAACAGCCCTCCACTGTATTTATTACTGACTCATCCTCCAGAAGAGTGAAGGCTTAATAAGATAAAACTCCCCGACTGTGCACTCGCAGCATCTCTTCATGGGTACGGCAAATGTTCACTGACGCATGAAGGATTTTGTGTTTGAAAACAAGATTTAAAAAAAAAAAATCCTGACCCACTCGGCCCATCACATAAAGAACAAACGCTTTATAAGAACCAAACTAAATAAATTAAATAGACATATTAAAGGAATAGTGCAACATTTTGTGAAGAAGCTTAATTTGATGTTCCTGGGAGTTCACTCTGAAGACTGAGGCCACTCTTATATCGAAACTAGTTAGCTCAGCTTAAAGACTGCAAACATGTGAACATGTACATGTAAAGTTAAGCATCATTTTTCAACATGCAATGACATTTTGAATATTTAAACCAAAATTGTGACCATTTTCTGTGAATCAAACCTTTTACCCAACAGTCTCGTGGCCTCCCTGCACTTCTGAGTATACGCTGTTGTAAAGAAATGAGCTCTTACAGGACTAGTTTCCTGGAAAATTCAATACAGTTTAAAATATGAGTTTTCCTTATTGTTGTCTCTGAGAAGCCTTTCCTGATTACATCTGTCTTAGTGAAGCCTCCTGCCCAGAAACAGAGGATAAAGATCGAAGATCAAAGTGTCGAGTTGAATCACTGTGCATAATAAATCTGAATTTAATCATGGACAAATTTGGCACATTGTTTGAGAGCATGACTCACCACTATTGTCACAACAGCAGCAAGACTCTGTGACACCACAAAAGGAGAGCGTTGATGGGAAATGAAAAAAAAGAAGAAAAATACAGAAATGGAGGAAAAAGCAACTATACGCACCAAGATTCACACATATTTCAACAAATTTCGTACAGCGTGGCTCTCTGATGTAGCTCCATGCCAACATTCAGAGTGTATGAGAGGGGAAGATGCTCTACAGAGTTTTTCATATGCAATGTTATGTGTGTGTGGATTATTCAAATGGTGTCATATCACATGCTTAAGACCCAAATAACAGACGGAGGGAATAGTTTGAGTAAGCAGACGCTGTCGTCTTCTGGCATAAAGTCATCTTTGTTTAGGTTTTATGTCAGAGTGAGCCGGCTGATTGGCTGCTCGAGCTGTATAGGGGAGATCTCCTCATTCAACAGACACACATACACTCTCTCTGTCTCTCTGTCTGTCACACACACACACACACACACACACACACACACACACACACACACACACACACACACACACATACACACACACACACACATTGTCTATATCTTTGTTTAATTTCCTGGAGGTACGCTCTCACCTCAGACCAGGTCTTCATACTCTAGTTATGATTATGTGGACTTTTTTTGTCCCCCAAAAAGGAGGCAGGTCCGCACAATGTGACTGTGTAAAACTGATTTTTGTACCCACAACATGATTAGCACACACACACTTACACACACACACACACTGCTATTCCTTCTCCGTCCTCATTTGCTCTGCTGTTCTTCCCTCCAACAGCTGCAGGACTCTCAGCATCTCCTGCACAGCTGACCCGGATATACTGACAGCTATGAAAAGAGCTGTTGTTGTCCACTGGTGACCCCCCCCCCACCCCCACCCGCTCCCTCTTTTGTATCCCTACACAAACAGACATACACACACAAGCACACGTGCACAACATCACTTTACAGCAGCAGGAATCACAAGCACAGACTTGTGGTGTCATCCTAATCCCCATTTATGACGTTTTACTTTGTTGAATCCTCAGATTAAAGGTGGATGAAAGGCTCGTAGCTGCATCTTAGCTTTTGCCCCAAAATCTTTGAACTGTTCCCAAAGTTCCCTTGTTTTGAGCTGCTTTTCCACAGGTCTGTCATTTTTTGTTGTTTGACCTAGATCCATTATGCAATTGTGATTTGTACTGTCATGTCCCACATTTTGCAGCAGGAGAGGAAGGCGGGTGCAGTCAACAAATTGTTTCCTGTCGGTTTTCTCTCTCGCTCTCTCTCTTTTTCTTTTTTTTCTGCAGCAAGGCTTCAGTTACAAAGAAGCCCACAAGCTGTATTTTGTTCTGCTCACATCAAAACACACAGTGGATCCATCTCGTCTGTCTGTCACACACCCACTGATCTTATTTTATTTATTTAATTTCTTTAAAAGACTTACAGGAAGGCTGTGAAATGAAGCCTTCAGTGTTTTCTTTTCCTTTTTTGTAGCAGCAGAGCTCCCTGAGTTGTTTCATCTAAGTGTTTCTTGGTATAATTATGGCTCGCTGGTGCTTTTTGTCATTCATTTGCATTGAATACTTTATAACGTAATGGCTCGTCTGTGTGCTACAGCCTCAACTGGCATTCTTTCAGGCCATTTGAGTTCAGTCAGTTTGTGCAGCAGCAGCAGCAGCAGGGGCACTTCAGGTTGGAAAGGATCCCACCCTGAGCTCTTTAAGGGACAAAAACAAAGCCAGCCACATCAAAACAAAACAAATCAAAATGAGAGCAAGTAAAGGGATGCAGACATGAGGGAAATGAGGGCAGGGACTTCACAGAAAGGGAGTGGGTGAAAGGCGTAAAAGGAGGACACAGACAGAAGGGAACAGCGGCAGGAGAGAGATGGATGGACAGGATAAAGGAGGGCGAGAGTGAGAGGAGACAATAACGGGGGCTGCAGAACGAGGGCACAGACGGTCAGAGAGGGACGGTAAGCTCAGCTGCGGCTGCTGCCGAAGTCAGACTGGTTCACCTGATGACACATCTGTCGGTCTGACTCACCCAGACTCTGTAATCTCTCTCTTAGAGACCTGCGTGAAGCAGCAGACAACACACTGGGAAAAGACAACACACACCGCAGATGGATTACATGATGTTTCAGGCCAGTTTTCAGGCTCATACTAAACAGCAGATATCCATTTGTATTGTCGTGAAGGAAAAACAATAAAAGAGGTTTTTGTTTGTGATTTGAACTCTTTTAACTTAAAGCTGAAATGCTCAAATTCAGTCAAAGGTCAAACAGATAAGTAGCTTATCTGTGGATCAGAGATTCCTGAGTGAATTCTCTAACAAAATAAGTCTCGTTATCCTTATCTCCAGGCTGCAATGATTCAAAACTTTAAACAGGAGGTTAAATAACAGCAATAAAATAGGGAGTTTCTCACACTGAGGCTTTTCTGAAAGCTCTTAAGTGCACCTCTAACCACATTTCATGCAACAGAAAGGAAGCACAAAAATGTGGCATCCTGTTTAAATAAGGTCAGACAAGGTGACTCTGGAAGAGCAACCTGCAGATTGGAAAGAGCTAAGAAATTACATAAAAAACAGACTTATAAAATATGCAGGGGCTCTGATTAAACTAGCCAAATACATTAAAAAAAATGTTAAAATTAGCCTCGCTTTGACCAATTATGTAATTAATATGATGGATACACCTTTCAGCAGGAGCAGCAATAATGGATGCAGTATTTTTTTTCTGCATTTAATAATTAGAAAACACTTTAAACTAAGTGTTTTACATTTTTGTGTGTGTGTGTGATTTTTTTTACATGTGTGTCACACTGATGCAAATCCTGTTTCAGTGACTTCTCTGTTTAAATGGGGCAGAAATTCAATTTGAACATTCACATTTGAAACTTCATCAAATGGAAAATATACGTTGTTTTAGCCTCCAAAAGTATGTGTGTGTGCCTCACAGAGCCTCAAAACTCTGTGTCGACACATATGTAAAGGCTGCCTGCTTCTGTTTGAATGAATAAAAAGGCTTTTACAGCAGCCTGCCGCTGTCCTGTATGCAGGCTAACCATACTGTGGATCCATGTGGTGATGCTGCCCTCTCGTGGGCAAAAATAGTTGTGCAACGCCGTTGCATCAAAGCTGGTTTGCAGTTCCACTTTAACCCTTTAAAGCCAAGAGTGTCATATTTGATACATGAGTTTTTGAGGGGTTTTGACACTTCTACATCATCAGTTATTTGTCTTCTTAAGTTCATGACAGTTACAGAATTTATAAATTGAAAAAAGTACAAAATGTAGATGATAACATCAGAATATTTTATATAGCTGCAACGTTCATGTAAACCAATCAGACTGTATATAAAGAATACTCATATATACAGTCCTATACAGGTTTTATTTGTTTAACACCAACACACAACTGTTGCCTCGGGGTGTTTTTAGGTAAAGGCCCTAAAATGTTAGAGAGAAAGACCCCAACAATCGGACGACCTCCTGTGGGAGCATTTGGCGAAGGTGGGAAAGAAGAACCCCTTTTGAACAGAAAGACTCAGGCTGTGTCCCAATTCAGGGTCTGCACGCTTGAAGTACGCACACTACGCGTACTACGTACGGTGCGTACTACAAGTACGGGAAGTGCGGAAGTGAGAGGCTTGTGAAATGGGACGGTCTAGCCTTCATCGCGCTGTTCAGGTTGCCTAGCAACCATGATACTAACCGCGAGAAATGTTTCAAACAGCTTTGTGTGACAGAAATGAAGGAGAAAAAATGTTTTGTTGGTCATTCATTTTTGTCATGACATCACTTTGATTAGTTGAGACCACAGGACTGTAAAACATGATAGTTGGGCTTCATTTCTGTACTGAACAGTCATTTCAAGATTAGTTAGTAAATAATAATTAGCTAATGTTATTCATGAGACTAAAGTCATCTCACTGTGGTAATGTTAATATAATATGGACAATATTATATGTATTGTCAGATTATATATATATATATATGAGCTTGAACTCTGGGTCAAAGATGCAAGTAGCAGTTAATTATATTTCCTATCACCTTAAATCTTCACTCAAAGACAAGTATCTCTGACAGTGTATATACAGATATATTATATATAAGAGACAAATATTGTTCGTTTAATATGTTGGCATTATTACATTTGGCTCAATGCTTACATATATGTGTAAAAAGAAAATGTACGAGCTGTGATAACTGTTTCTGATAGAATGAAGAGTAGACTGATATATTAAATATTCCTTTATTGGGTGAGAAAATCAGACCATGTCATAACTGCTTTAAGTCACACAGAATAGATATCAGAGCCTTAAACAGGCCGACTTCTGCTAAATGGGTCAAACTGGGCAGAAAGTCTACAAACACATAACATCCTTATAGAATATGATGTAACACTATAGATCAACTTACCTCAGAATATATAAAGCATATAAACAATTACAGCAATATGATGCAACAAACACAGCAGTGCTACTAATCCAAAATACTCAAAGCTTCATAGAACTGAAACAAACATTTATTTTTAGCTCCATTCTGCTGCTGATACATACTTTAGGTTTCTGAATATTAAACTTGTTGCTGCCTTTCATAGTGTGTAACTTGAAGGCCCTGAGTACTTTCTCCCACACTGAAAACACTGGGATGATATAATTATTTGAACATTACCTAATAAGACTGATTCAGGACAGACAATTAGTTATTTTAAACTTTCCTAGCAGTCCTTCACAAACAGGGAACAGTCTGTCTATTCTCTCCATCTGTCAGCTGCTGCTGGCTCTTCCTTCTCCTCTTCCTCACACACTGCTGAGTTTGTCCTGGTGGATCATCAGGGGTGCAAAGCCTCACAGATGATGTGCAGCAGTGGGTCCCTCAGTCTGTCCTCACTCTGGACACTTGCAGTTGTCACACATGGAAATCAAATGTGTGATAAGCTGCAGGATTCAAACACAAGTGTAACTTATAAATACATGTTCATACTTTTATTCCACAATCAGAGAGAAAGAAACAGAGAGAGAGTGCAGGACAGACAGACAGGTGACAGTCTCAGGTGTATACACTGCTACAAAACAGCACAAGAGAAGGAGGATTTAGTGTTTGTGTTATTACGAGTGCTAAAAAGAAGAGTTCCCAGATGGTCCAGTGGACACATGTGTGACTCCTGTGATTAAAGCATCTTTCTTTCAGCTTAACGAGTGAACCGTCAGCTCGTTCAAACACACGTTAAAGTCCGTTTGGCTCGACACCACCGAACAGAGGCAGCAATATAACATAGCTAACATTATATTCAGGACTGCAAACCGAGCAGCATCACTGACTTTCAGCTTGTTGTGTTTGTGGATATATGACTGACTTTAATTATCCATAAAATCATCACATTCTCTGTAAGATGAAGGTCAACTATATATATATTTAGAAGTAGAGACTTTAAAACCAAGTTACCGCTGAAAGTACAAACATCACTAATGTCACATAACTTTGCCGACATGTGGCCAACAGTAATGTTTTAATGTTCTTAAACATTCGTACATAAATAAGTGACATCATATTTAGTACTTACTTTTGACAGTTCACTCTTCGGCCGCTCCCTTCTGCCGTATTTTGCGGCAAAATTATCCACACCCACCGCCGCGCTATGGATTGTGGGATATATGGGATCACGAAGCGTGCACCGGACCACGCTTGATATTTGGGGAAATCGACGGCGCATTTGGAGTATGCATTAGAAGTACACTTTGGCCGTTTATCAATGCCCAAGTACGCGAGTACGTACTCGCGTGCTCGGTGAGTACGTACCCGCCGAGAACGCACGGGAGTACGTACCTGCCGAGAACGCGAGCACGGACTCGTCGGCCGTTTCTCAATTCTCAAGTACGCGAGCACGGACTCGTGATTTGTACCAGCGTACGTGATGATGTCACAGGTCCGGAGTTTTTACTGCCGTCCCCTCTTAATTTAACTGTGAGTAACATGTTATGAAGCTTAACTTTAATCACAGCCAAACCGGTTTACTCAGGAACAAATAAAACACTGAAATAAACCAAACATTAACATTTAGAAGTGATCTAAGTGACTTATATATCATTTTTAACCTCAGTAGTGAAACCTCTATTAATAAAAATAGTGTACATGTACATACGTGTACATACCTTAATAAAAACAAGCAGGTGAGATGTTAGAACGCTTTTATTTTTATTTTAGTGGACACTCAATACTATAGACAGCTGCTGGGGTTTCTTTAACCTGAGTAGTGAGAAGACCGCAAGCGGGCGGGGAGGGGGGGGGGACGATGTGCCGGGAGTCCGCTGTTGAGTTTTGGACGAAATGCATTCTGGGATATATAGCTGTCCCAAGTCTACACCGATGCATGCTCGATAAAATGGGCGGATCGAGAACACATCCGGGACTTTTTCGCGTTCTCGGCGTGATGCGTACTTCGAATTGGAACAGTACTTGGTCTCCGACTGATGACGTATCACGAGTACACGAGAACGCAAGTACGCACAAGTACGCATATTGATAAACGCCCTTTGAATTGGGACAGCCGTCGTCGCGTGGCGGTGACGTAATCGCACTTGAAATGCGTACTTCAAGCGTGCATACCCTGAATTGGGACACAGCCTCAGGCTCAGATGACATTTAATGACATGCAATAAAGGGGAGATAAAGGTCTGAACCTGAAGTTGTAGGAAAGGAAAAAGTTCATGGCAATATCAAAACTAGAGAAGGAGTCTGTCTCCTGAACCCAAACTGGGAATCGGTGCCACAGGTTCTTTGAACTTTGACCTTTAAGCTGCGTGGAGGGAGTTTCATGACTGAACTAAGATGATGAATTTTGGATGACCCCGCTGAGCAAAAGAGAAATAAAAATGGAGAACCAGGTGGTGGGCGTGGCCTGCTAGCGTGCTGACACGCTAACACCAACAACAGATAGTCGGAAAACTTTCATCTCTCAAGTGAAACGAAATAAAAATGATGGAAGAGGTGAAAGAGCTGCTCTCTAAAGATTTCAACCACCTGTTCAGCGGGATGAAGAGGGGACAGTGAAACGCACAGGTAAGACATCTTTGAGTGTTTGCTGGTGTTTACAGCAGTTGGAGTCAGTCACTGTTTGTGTGTTCACCATTTTTATTATCAGCGGGTTATTTCTGCTGCGCTGAAACCTATTTGTGTTTGACATATATTGAATATTAAGCATTATTTTAAGTGACCCGAGGGGTGTGCTGAACATAGCCTTAACTGACTCGAGAAAACTTAAAACCCCACTTGGAGATAATGGGCATCGACCACAGTGGTTATCAACTTTCTCTCATAAACATTTCACGTCAGAAAGTGATTATCGGTTTGTACACACATACAGAAAGACATTACTATGACATCCACTTCAAGTTGAACTACAGGGTGATGCTATGATACATGATATTGAGACACACAATTCTAATCTGATATGACATTCTTAGCAAATTTACAGCCAATAAAACAAAACACAAATTCAAAGTTTTTTTTATTTTTTATTTTATTTTGTTTTGTGGTTTGGTGCTGTTTCTTAACTCAAAATGTCCTGTTGTAATTGGACATTTTGATTTAAGAAACAGCACCAAACCCCAACAACACTTCCCTCATGGTGCTTTATATTGTAAGGTCAAGACCCTACAATAATGCACAAAAACTCCAACCCCTAGAGCAAGCACTTTGGCGACAGTGGAAGGAAAAACTCTCTTTTAAAAGAGAGAACCTTCGCAGACCCAGGCTCTGGGATGGGGTGGCCATCTGCCTCGGCCAGTTGGTGATGAGGGAAGGAAGTTGGGAGAAGAAGAGTGGTTCTCTTTAACCACTCTGGTTTGAAAATTAAATTTAGATGCCCAATTTAAATGAATATTTTAAGCCAATTTAAGAGTTTTGTCACATAATCGCATGCACGTGTCAGTTGAATTTTAGCGCACACGAGAAAAGCCCTAAAGATGATGTTTTGGCTCCTCAGTTTGGCATGTTTCTTGAAGGTTTTGACGATTGCTTCACAACCACTGGGTTGCTCGACTTCATTAAGAGTACTGGAGAATCCCACCTGTCATGGAGTTCGTTGTATACTGACAGGGCGAGTTGTTCAATGTTCTCCAAGGACATTTTGTAGTGTTTGGACAGAATTTTGTTCCAGATCTTGTGGGAAAGCCTCTGTATAATAAAATCTGATGTTCCTGGACGCCATGTTGTCGTCTCATTTTCTTGGCTCATAGCGTGCATTACCAGATCTTGAGTGACGTTTTTCACCACGTCCTTGTACTCTTCTCTGTGTTTAGAGACACTGAGGACTCTTCTTGGTAATGACAGCAGCTTTTTGGTAAAGGCTGGGACAGTAATATTATCAAGCTGTTCCCTCAGCTTCATAATCAAATGTTTGTCCTTGCAGCTGTGTGCTATGCATAGATCCTTGAGAATGGCCTCGTCAAGATTTCTCAGCCGTTTTGGGGACAGATCCAAATGTTTCAGCTCGATTTCAGGCCAGATTTTCTGAATCAGGCGATCGCTGATGCAGTCAGGAGTGAGGCGCTCTGTGAAGAACTTGTATTTAGAGGAGACTTTTTCTATGGCCTGAGAAACCACCAACTGGATCAGTCTGTTGACACACAACTTTTCCTCCATTTTCTGTGTTTTCTCCAGTGTTGATATTTCAGCCTTTGATGAGGACGACTCTGGGGTTGCCGTCTCTACTGCCTCTGTCTTTGCCTCCGCTAATTCTTTGGTCTGCTCGTCCAGTTTTTTCTGCATTTCTTTTGTGTCCTTCACCACTTTCTGCTCTTCCAGGACTTTCTTATTTTCTTCCTGCTGGACTTTCTTCTCCTGCTCCAGATTCTCTCTGTGTGTTTTCTCATTCCACTGAGTTTCTTTCAGAGAGGCCTCGTGTTTCTGCAGCTGTGCGAGCTCAGCAGACAGACTTTCCTTCCCCTGTTTCAGGATCAGGATTTCGCTGTCCCTCTGCCGAAGCTGCTGTTTCAGACAGTTCATCTCAAGGTCAAAGGTTATGATCTTTGCCTGATCTGAACAAGTCTGATCCTCTCTTTCTTCTCCAGCTTGGATCTTATATTGGTCCAGCTTGGTACCCATCATTGAAATTTGTGCCATCAGCTGTTTGATTTGCTGTCTGGCTGTCTTTGAATCCTCTTTTAAAAGTTTATTTTCAGACAGAGCTTTTAGGAAGGCTTTCCTAACCTGAATAAGGTCGTCCAGTGTACTCTTTGGCAGAGTGCACACAAATGTTGGTTTCTCGTGTGTCTGAAGCTGTGCAAGTTCGGCAGACAGACTGTCCTTCTCCTGTTTGAGGATCAGGATTTTGCTGTCCCTCTGCTGAAGCTGCTGTTTTAGACGGTTAATCTCAAGGTCAAAGGTGATGGTCTGACCTGAGTAAGTCTGATCCCCTTTTTCTTTGGTGGCGCTGCTCATTTCCACTTTGCGTGACACTGATTCATCAGTGAGTTTTCCAGCTTGGATCTCATACTGGTCCAGCTTGGCACGCACCAGTGAAATTTGGGCCATCAGCTGTTTGATTTGCTGTCTGGCTGTCTTTGTATCCTCTTTTAAAAGTTGATTTTCAGAGAGAGTGTTTTGGAAGGCTTTCCTAACCTGAATAAGCTTGTCCAGTGCACTTTTTGGCAGAGTGCACACAAATTCTGGTTTTGCTTTTAGGTTGCTCATTTTTGACATTTGGAACAAAGCTACGGTGTTACAATGAATCAGATATTGAGATAAGACTGAGGGTAGCAGAACAAAAGTTCATCCAGTGAATCGCTCGTGACTGTGTAAGAAACGTGCTTGTCTAGTGTGGGTTTCACCTGCTATTTATGGACTTGGGTTGACTTTGATGTGACGGCCTGATTCTCTTACCTTTCATCTTTGAAACCGGCCCCGCCCACAACAACGCTCCCTATTGGCTGATTGAAAATAGGTAACGCCCACAAAGAACAGGCTGTCAGAGCTTCTGACGTCATGGCCCGATTCTCTTGCCTGTGTTTTTTTTTGTTTGTTTGTTTGTTTTTTAAAACGGCCCGAAAACCATTTTCAGCACTTACACAAAAGCTCTTGTCTGTGTTAGAAAACCTTTATTTTCCACGCTCTCCTCACTTCCATCCGCCTCTATCACGTCTTTTTGCCCACTCCGAGAATATTGCCTGTGTACCCGTTGCTTACTCATAAGGTAGGAATGAGAATATTTCAAAAAAGCGGGCGAACTGATCTATTAATGTTTCCGACACACATTTTCATTTAAACAATGATAAAATGATGTCTTCGTTTTCTGTGTTATATATAATGAAATAAGCTGAACTCTCCTGTTTAGAAAAGAATGCAAGTTTTTAAATCAATCTTAAAACCAACCACAGCGATAAAAGCTATTTGCTGTTTTAATAACGTTTAATTGCCACTGTATGAGCTCATCTTGCGTTCCATCCTTGAGAGAGACCTGCGGCTGCCTCCTTCCTTTGGCTCCGTGGGTGTCTTTATCTGAGCATCACTTTAGCCTCCACTATGACTATGAGGTAACAACATTTAACTTTCAAGGCTGTTTACAATCAGACAAAAAAGTCTCAGTTTTGAGCGTAATCAGCTCTTAGTTATTCTGACCTCACCACAGCGCCATCTGTTCAACACGACGTCTGTGTGCAGACTCATGACGTCATGGCACAGGTATTAAAACACCTGTGACACCAGAGAGATGCTGGTTCATGACAGCCATAAATATGTTAAAAATGAAGATATTTCACTGTGTTCAGGTACCAGATTTAGTGCTATATGAGGCATTTTAATAGAAAAGGCTGCGAGACAGTGTTTGGATCTCCGTTTTTTCATGTTGTGTGCGAATATCAAAAGTGAGGCTCAGTGTTTGTTGTTAAACTTTAACCTTACCTATTCCCTGCAATAAAAATACACATTTGTTAAAAGGTTCTGTTTGTTATAACAGTAAGAATATGCTTACCTAGTTTTGCTTTGTAAATCTGTAATTAATTTTACTTTTGGAAAAGGTTTGTAAAAGTGATTAGTTTGTTAACTTCTGGACCCTCCCAATAATTAAGGGAGTAAGAGCAGCCTGGAGGGGTGTGCTGGAAATGTTTTGTTTGCCAAATGTTAGATGGGACGACGGGAGGATTTAAAATGATTTTTGACCACTTTTTGAACCTGTTGAATCAGATTAAGTTAACTTTTGTTTATGTTTAAGTTGTAAGAAATTATTGGGTTGATTTTTATTTATATTTTTTCACAAAATAAACGCCAGAACTTAAAAGGCCATGACACTGGTTCTCATCTCTTCTCGTCTCACTGCCCTCGCTACCAGACAAGGTTTCTATGAACGTCCATGTAATCTGCCTCATTGTGTTTAGTTAGACAATCTAAGTTGATGCTACTACTTTAAGCAGAGCTGGAAATGGATCTGTTTGGCCTGAGTGGATGAAAATGAGCATCAACTATTTCATTCTCCTTTCGCCTCCATGCTGCCCTGCTTCATCTTTGCCCACTTCATCTGCTCTTGGCTGGTTTTATTCTTCTTCGCTTGGCGATCTACGATGAACTTCATGGAAAGTCCTGGTGGAGAATGGCTTTATCGAGCCGCTGTTGGCCTCATTGGGTATTTGGGCTGGTTTAATGTGGCTGAGGGGAAGACGCGGTGCAGGACTGCGCTCTATCACGGGTATATACTGACTGATATTTGCATCCTCTGTGCTGTGTGGTGCTGGAAGATGAGCACAGATCCTCCTGATTTTGTGATAGAGCCCATGTACACTTTAATCACAGCTGCCTGTGTTGTTGCAGTTTAAGTATTACACTGTGGATGTAAAGTTATTTATTATAAAGTCTTCCATCCAAACCCTGACAAAGATGAGCTGAAAGGTGCCAGCACAGAGCAGCAACCTGAAGATGAGGTGGGATTTTGTATGTTTGCAGTTGCAGCAAAGATGGCAGACCACCGTCCGTCTGGCCCACCAGCACACTGCAATAAAAGAATGAGGAAGCTGGCCGAGAACTTCTACTCCTGATGTGCACTTGACATCCACAGGACGACTAGAAAGAGACCGAGTCATGCAGAATGTTTTAATCTAGATCACTTGGCTGTGTTTTGTAGCACTCTGACCTTCTGCCTGATTTATCCACAGATATAATGTCTGAAGGCATTACTCATCTTAATGTGGAGATGAATTTGAATATGCACTTTCTGCTGTGCATTAAATCATTTCACTGTGTGTTAAACCATTACAACATCAAATGATCCTCCTGTTCCTTAAACTTATGTCCTGTTTCTACACGGACTGATCTGCTGCTCAGTGTCCATCGCTCCCTCCTTTAAAATCCTGTTTATCAGTTTTAATTCAGATGTGTCAGTCTGACGGTGAACACAATCTAAATAAAACCAGGTTGAAGGCTTTCTATTCAAAATTATAATAATTAATTGTCTGAAAATAATATTGTTATGAAGGCATAGATGCATTTCCAAGAGGGGGGAGCTTTTTTGTCTTTGCCAAGGTGTTTAATCTTGAAAACTGCTTGACACACTGGCAGGCAGAAAAGACCATTCGGTGAAAATATCAATTCTGGGGATCTGGAACACGGAAAGTAGAATATCTAAACAAATGTAACCAGCTAACCTCGAACACCGGTTATACTTTGAGTATCTCCGGTGTTTTTTCACCACCGGTTTGTTACTTGTTGACCTACATTATAATATTTCTAACATGTCTTATGAATTATATCAAGACATTTTGAACCAAAAATATTTTGAATCGGTCATAAAGGATTGGATTAATCGGGTCATGTGACTTTTCTGCGCGTAAAGGATTGCAAAAGTGCCGCTGCTCCAATCAGCGGCGTTATCAGATGATGCTAAAAACGTGATTATAAATCTGCACAGGAGACAAAAATACAGCAGTAACAACCATCATTGTTGCAGATAAAGCGGTAAAATAAACATTTGAATTCATGTTAATTATTTTATTGTTGAATTTCCAGTCAGTGCTGTTAATTTCTAAGGTGATGGCTGCACATAAAAATCAAATGTCACTGTCCCACAGCCTAATGACCTTACTTCGCTCACTTTGTGCTGAGTATATTTCATTTCCTGTGATCTTTGTTTATTGCAGAAGTGGCTTTAAATGTCTTGTGCAGGGAGCTGAAATGTTGTTTCAAATATTCTTTCCCAGTAGAGGGCAGTAGATCCATGTGCATGGATGATTATTCCCTCGCACGCCAGCTCTCAGTGTATTGTTTGTGATTTTAAATCACTGGCTGCCAGTTTAGTCTGGACCTAACCTGTTTTGGCAGAATACAACAGTAGTGACGCTACATCAGTGTGACTGTTGCAAATGAAGTGTGGGCTGGCTGACTGCGCTGCCTTTTTCAACACTGGAGGAGCTGCTTCATGCATTGCTGTTGGGATGCTGGAGCAAAAACAGGTTTCGGGATTTCATAGAGGGTACATCCATCCATCCATCTATCCATCCATTTTCTGTTTATCCAGGCTGCATAGGGTAGCAATTAAGGAAGAGATGCCTGGAATTCCAGCCATCTCCTCCAGCTCCTCTTCCTGATCCAGCTGAAAGACATAATCTCTCCATCGTGTCCCGGGTCTGCTCTGTGTTCTGCTCACAGTTTGATATGTCCAAAACACCTCACAGGTGACCAGGGGAATCCATGATCAGATGCCTAAACCATCTCAAATTGCTCAGTTTGATGTTGAGGAGCTACTTTGTGAATCATGGTGGAGGGGTTCTGTGAGCATGTGATCCCAGTGCAGTTGGGCAGCTAGCCCCTGGTCCTGGATGTGGAGTCATACTAACACCCGCAAGGGAGATAATAACTAGGAGCACCAAACTTGTCAAGATCAGAGATACTAGGTCTCCATGTTGGAGCGAAGCCCGAGGCAGGGTTGGAGGCCTTGGCTGTTTCATATCCGCCTGTCCAAACAAATGCACTACAGTGAAAAACAAACACATTTATTTCAGTCATCTATCATTGTTGTGCAGGTTTTTCTTCCAGCCTGTCATGTAAATTGTTTAATAATTTCCTGATAAATGAACCGTTATCAGATAAAGAGACAAAAGCTGAAACAATTAGTGAATTAATCACTGGATTAAGAAGACAGCCAAGCTTTGAAGTTTTTTTTATAGAGAAATACTTTACATTCTGTGACTTCATGCCTGTTGCTGTGATTATTTGCTCTTTTTCTTAGCAGACTATGATATTAAACTGAAGTATTTTGCTGCCTGTGAATAGTAGCTGAATATTTCAGTATATTTGCCCCCAAATTAGGACTTTTAAGTCCAGACTAGCAGCTGTTCTTCATCATAAGTGTGACCTTGTGATACTGCTTGATTTTCCACCAGCCTGAAAACTTTACCATGGGATGTCTTCAGTGGCAGACAGAGGAAACAGGAGGCCCATGTGGCAAGAGACGTGGCCGGCTCGAGGGGCCTGCACTGTTGCACAGAGAGAAAATTGGAGGGCAAACAGACAACTTTGGTCTCACACCTTGAACATCCAAGGACAAAGAAAGATTCAGTTCTTAATAATCCTTCCAAAAAATTACCGACTAAAACCGTTGATGACTTTTATTTCCTCTAGTTGGACCAAAAACTCTCTTTTAGTCATCTTGGCTTGATCTGAAATAAACAGTAAGAGATTTGGAGCTTTTAGAAACGCTGTAACAGAAAAGGAAATGCTGAATTTATAACACAGGACAAAACGAGAGCTTCATAAGGAAAGTTAATGCAAATAAGTCAGAGTTTTATTCCTTTTATGTTGTTTTTAGACTCATTGAAGGCCAAAATCCTGCCTGAGATTGAGATTTGATTAATTGCCCAGCTTCAGCCTACTACAACCTTATTAAAAAACAAACAAACTGGAAATGAACTCAAAGAAGTTAAAAAATGGTTAAACGAACAGGCAGATGTTATGACGGAACTCCATTTTACCTGTTCATTTTCCTCACCCGCTCATGTCCACTAATATTTGCAGGTTAAATAATTCATCGTTGTCTGTAAACAAGGTTAAATCGCCTCTCATATCTCGGTTGATTAATAGATTATCAAGCATTTTACACAGTGAAAACCAGCTTGACTGTCAAGTCAAGCTGGTTTTTGCAGCTTGACTTGACAGTGTTTGAGTGCACAGTCATTGTTCCATCCATCAAATATCAGATATTATTGGAGGTGAATTACAAGAGATGAGACCACAGATCCATTATTTCAAGGCATCAGGATCAAAACTGCCTAAATCATTAATTAATTCCTAAATAAATAAAGACAGAAGGAAATTAAACCACACATATCAATTTATGGTATATTTTATACTCATTAGCGCCCAAATTATTATTTTCTTTTAGTAGGACATTCAGTGGCCTATGAATTTATTTATTTAATTTTTTCTGACTTTTGTTTTCTCTTACAAAGTACTTCTAATGGAATAATCCTGGAAATGGTCATATTGTTTTTCAGCAGTGATCAGTGTCCTCTAAAGCTGTCTATATGTGCGACGCAGGTTTGTGGTCTGCCAACACCGCTAAGAAACAAAACAGCTCAGATAGCTTAACATTTTTGTGCTACATGTTCCTGTACGCTGTTTAATCACAGCTAAAGTGTCTACACATCCTCTCTGCTGGCGTCCTGTATGTTTGTGTGTCTGTCTGCCTGTCTGTCTGTCTTTGACCATGAGGCCTTTGGGGTCAAACTTGTTAACCCCTCCACTGAAGATCGCATCATCAGCGGGGATTTTGGTGCAGTTCACTACACCTCCAGGCGCACAAACAGACACCCTGATCCCACAGGCAGAACGTAGCTTTCATCGCCGAGCAAACATTTCTTCCGTCAGCGGATCAGGCCTCTCACCCTCATCCCCCATTAGCTCGACGTGTTTCACTCCATTACTCGTTTTTAATGCTGTAGATACAGAGCGAGGAGATGCAGTAGAGCTGACGGCAGCGTGGAAAATAGATTTGTCTTGTGAAAGACGAGATCCACATGCTCGCAAACTCATCAGCGGCTTTGAAAGAGACGTTCACGGTGGCGCCTTGAGCGTAAAAATTAGCTGTTTATTTGGGGTGTGATGGGATTTATGGGACCTGAAAGTGAAGCCTTTCAGCTCCCTTTTGGGGATTTTGGGACAACTTGTTTGTTGTTGTAGAGCAGCCTGTGGTGTTAACCCACGACCCCGCTGCCCTCTGACCCCCAGCACAACAGCTCTATCCACGCGTCAGGGAGAAGGGCTTTCACAGCGGAAACATACAGAACACGGGCAGGTCTCGCAGGGAGGGAGGGCAATTAGCGTCAGGATCAAAAACACCGCACAGGAGGACAACGTCAGGCTACTGGATACATAATCTGACTACAGGAAATATGCGAATAGATGCCACAGCAGCTTGGTTCTTGGAGGTTTCTGTGGAGCAAGTGAGTGGGTTAAACGACTGATTAAAATGGGAGGCAGAGCCTTTCTTTCGGAACCAGCTCCCAGTTTGGATTTGAGAAACAGACACGCTCTCCGCTTCTAAGATTGGACTCAAACGTTTATGGAAAAGTAAAGCTTAAAGTTAGGGCTAGTTCAGGCGACTCCATACCACCCCTTCATTAAACTGCTACAGGCTCAGACTGAGTCTTCTTTTCACTCCCCACATGTTTATACATCTCTGCAGCACGTCAGTAAACTTTAGTCTATATTTTTTTTCTGATGACCAGCACTCTTTTCTTTTTTTTTTTCCCCCCATCTTTCCAATCACCAACCAACCTGTCACAGCAGATAGCCGTGAGTTTCTTCCTGTTAAAAGGGAGTTTTTCCTTCCCACCATCGCAAAGTGCTTGCTCACAGGGGGTCGTTTTAATCATCAGTACTGAAGCACCTTGATGTGACCGTTGTGATTTGGTGCTATTTAAATAAAGGTCAGTTGAATTCAATTCAAGTGGCTCATTTATGATCCTAGCTGTATATTTATGTGTCACTGTGATATGTTTAGTTATAAAACAATTTTGTAGTTTGAAATTGTCAACCTGTCGCAGGAAGAAGGCTCCTGGTTTAAAGTTATATGTTCTCTCTGTGCCTGTGAGTACAGAGCTTCTGGGTACTGTAGTTTTCTTCCTCAGCCAGAAGATGCGCTCGTAAGATTAATTTAGGATTATAAATTGGCCACAGGTGTGAATGGCTGCCTGTTTTTTAGGTATCAATTTTATTAGTCATAAGTAACCACACTAAAAACGCTTTAGCTGCTAAAATAGCGTGGTCACATGGGTTTAGCCTGTTGGATTATCAGACTTATACATCCACAAATGTTAAATGTTTGAGAAAGCCTTTTTTTTTTTTTCTTTTTAAAATATTAATGTTTTATTAAATGTAAAAGGCCTCTGCCTTTGACTAGTGGTTAGTGTCTGGTATCCTCACTATGACCACAAGCTGTGGATAGCGAGAGGAAAAAATGAAATATTTGATGCATGCAGCCAAAATGAGTTTCTTCCATAAAGCATTTGGGCTCATTGTTAGATATTGGGTGAGCAGCTCAGACTCAGAGTAGAGCTGCTCCTCTTTCTTTGGTTCAGATGTTTGATCAGGATGCCTCTCGATGAGATTTCAGGCATATCTTTCTGGGAGGAGTCCCCAGGGTCGACCCAGGAAATGCAGGAGAGGTTATATCTCTCAGCTGGCTTGGGAACTTGCATACATTGATTAGTGAGTGTGATAAAGTGATTAATTAATATGGCTCACTGTGTAAAAGCTTTAAGTGGTCAATAAGATCAGGGAAATGTTAAATAATCACCAATCAATTTAATCTGTGCTGCCTTCTGAATTATTTGATTAATTTTATCTCCAAAAATATTTATCACAAATTCCTTAAATTCAAAACCCAAATGATTAAATTTACATCTACAAGTAATCAATCAAGTTTTAGTTGATTTTGCAGTTCCAGGAGGAAGGAGCTACAAATCTGAGCGCTCGTTTTCCAAATTCAGTGTGAACTTTTTGGGGACAGGCAGAAGGAATCGTCACATTTAACTGGCTAGTGTTTGGTGTTCCTCACTGGTAAATGATTAATAGACAATAACATTATTATGAGACCAATGATAGGCGATCATATGTAAAAGTGTGCATAAAACAAATCATTCACGTTGCTGTATCGGGTAATACGTCACAAGGAGTGGAAAGTGGAAAAATCCCAGTGATGTATCCTCCAGTCGCAGGTTATTTGCGGTCTAGGTGGAAAAATTTCAGCTTGCACTGATGTTGCATGTGACATGTTTTTTTTTTTGTCTTGATTTAAAAACTGATGATTATCTATGAACTCTTTTACAGTAAGATCCTATCCCCGTTTTCGAAGCAGCGTTAAATATTTCCGGGTGGTTAGAGGATAACAGGTGTAAAATCATGCACATAGTTTTAATTCAAGAAATTTCACCCATATATGCTGCAGGCCTAATCCTTTTTTTCTCGAAAACAGTCAATGCACTGTATACAGTACATTGTTTTCCACTGTGGAAAGAATTTTTAGCTCCAGCTAATGAAAGCCAAACTTAAATGGGACACAGCGATATTGTCGGTGTTCCTGCTCTTTATCTTCTCTGAAACTCTGCATCTATCAGACGGTGACACCGCACTGAATTATATCACTGTTTTTGTTGTTAGCTGCCTTCCAGTGAGGTTACAAGGTGCATATTTCAATCTGTTTTTTCAGTTGACAAGTTTTCCATCCACCTCGGTGGCTTGACTGGACGCCTGCGTACCCCAGCCGAATAACTGCTGAAGGAGGGTTTTGTTCCTGTCTGTGAATCCTTCAGGCCATCGTCGGGGAATGTGGAGGTGGGTGACCGCAAACATCCGTGTGCCAGCACCGTGCCACACATGCATCCAACGGGGTCGCATTATCTTCAAAGCCTGTCGCCTTCGACATGTGACACGACTCAGAGCTCAAAATAAAAAAAGGAAAAAAAAAAAAGAAATGGCAGACATCTTGCATTCCTGAGCTCATTCCACAAAGTACAATAACTTCCTTGAATTCTTCGACCCCCGGCGGCGGAGCCAGGGCACATCCTGTTGTCCTTGCAGCACTTCCTGCTCATGCAGCTCAATCAGGCTCCTTTGTTGCCATGGCCACTGGAAAACAGTGTAGTCATGCTTAATAGGCACCCAAACAGGTAACGCTCGGGTGATTATGGAGCAAAGATCTGGCAGAAGTCTCACATTTACATTGTGTTTGTGAGAGTCACCTTATAATTTCTGTAATTTCCACACTGCCATCTACAGCATGTGTACACAATGCATGCTTGTTTGATAATTTCAGGCCTGGTGAATGTGAGTCAGAGCGCTGATGGCACTTGTAGCTGTTTGTTTGTTTGTTTTCCAAACGTCTAACATCCAGTTTTCAAGCTTTACTGCTATTAGAATCACTTTATTCGAGAGTCTGACTGCATAGAATTTAATTTCTGGACCGGCTTGTTGCTTCTCTTCATTCATTCCTTGTGATGTTAAGACTGAGAAAGACTTTATGTGAGTCATTAAGACTTTATGCTTTTATGCCTGCACCCTTCTATCAAATACAAATGTTGTTTTTTTGCATTATTTTGTACCCGTCTTCTCCAACATATCTGAGATACAGCGATGTATCTCTGGCCAGGCATCATCTGTGTGCAATATTGTTGAGATTTTAAATACTCAGTTTTAATACATGCATTCATTTGAAAGTTTTCACAGGACTTCTTGCTGTCGTGTGAAAAGCAAATTCTTACTGCTCCCATAGGAATTAAGAGTGTGAGTAGCAGCCAGGTGCTGCTAGTCAAATGCACTTGATTAATTGATCGTCAGCAACTGTGAACACCTCAGTAAAAACAGACATTTTGGCAGTTTGCTAGGAAGCATTCAGGTGTTAACAGAGCATTAAGGAGGAAAGACATCAGCAATGATCTTAGAGAAGTAGCAGTCTGGGAAGGGTTATAAAGTCAACCAGTTTAAAGTCTATCATTCTATTGTGAGCAAGATTATTAGGTAGAAAACATTCAAGGCAATTCTCAGTCTGAGTGGAAATCCCAGCAAATTCATCCCAAGATCAGACAGTGCAATCCTTGGTGGAATTTCAAAAAACCCAAGCGCTACATCTCTGACTCTACAGGCCTCAGTTAGCACGTTAAATGTTGAAGTTCATGAGAGAAAAGCTAGAAAAAGACCGAACAAGTGCGGCTTGTTTGTTAGAGGTGCCAGGAGAAAGCTTCTTCAGTCTAGGTTTGAACAGTTGCTTCTGAAAAAAACCACAAGACAGATTTCAGTTTTTCCCTGTTATATTATGTTTAATTGCTGACAATGGGCAAAGCACAAGATTTGATACTATAGTAGTGCATTTGTAGTCTGAGTTCATTGTGGTACAGCGGGCTATGGCTGGATATTTAGTTTCTTCAGCAGGAACATTGGACAATAGATGTATTGTGCCAGGTGTAGCGAAAAGATCATTTTCGTCTGTAGTCACTGGGTGGAGGACTTTAACGATGTGCAAAAAGCAAGAAAGATGGCAGTCGTGTGGCAAATATCAGCTGAATAATATGTATGCACAGTGTAAAAGCCTAAAAATACAAAGGAAAAAACAAAATACAAGCACAAATCCACTGGATCATGACCTTTAATGCTTTGCTTAGTTTCATTCTAATTGTACATATTTCTTCATTTGAATTAGATTCCCTGTTACTGAGAGTAACACGACTAATACATGATTTATCTGTGACCAAGTAAAAAAAGACTGGCTGTATTTTAAAGGATTGTGCAATCTGACACTTGCAGACAGAATAGTTGATAGTAACTGAGGTAAAACCCTGTTTATTTGTTTTAAATCAATTCTGCCTATCATAAGATTATTACATTTTTGTTCATTAGAGCGTTTAGGTGCAGATGATAGTCTTTGTGAGTAAATGAAGTGCCCCTTTCAATTTTGCCAGTGTATAAAGTACTTGGGGTAAAGTTAGGTAAAGGTGGCTTTGCATGTGTGAGTGTCTGTGCAATGTGTGTGGTTGTGTGAGTAAAAACACTAAAGTAGGTCTGGATGAATTGGGTCTTTCACTCGTGGAAAGACCCAAACGGCTTTAATCAGGAAATCAGTGTTCACTTTTCTAGACCGTGCATTAGCTTGACTCTGTTTACTGTTTCGTTTTTGGGTGAACGCTGCATCAGAGTTGCTTTCTTTCATAACCACTCTCTCGCTTGCCAGCACAATGTTCATTTGTCAGCTTCCAGCATGGCAGCTCCAGCCAAACTTTCATCCTGCTTAGTCAAACAGAGAAAGGAGCAAAGCGAGCAGGCTCTCCTGGGATCATGCTAACCCTGGAGGGATGCATTCAATTCTGCTTCCTGCACTGCTGTGTCTTTCCAAGAGTTTACAAGCCGGAGGAAACAAGGCTGGCAACGGACCCATTTAAAAGAGATGTTTAGCAGGTCAAAGTGTTTCTTCACTTTGCCATCTTTGATTTCTTTATGTAAGATTTATTTTTCCTAAGCGATTAGATGATGTTTGCCTGTGAAAACCGAGCAGGGATGTTACAAACCCTCATACCCTGATTTGATAGGGATGAGCAGTCGTTTGGTATGGACAAAGATAGCAGACAGTAGTGGCGTCCATGACATCATGTGTCAGGAATGTGATACCACCTCAACTCTGCTCTGGCAGGGTTGACCCGTATGACTGCAGGCTGCACGCCACCCCTCTGTTTTGGACAAAGATGGTAAAACCTCAGAATTTTTTATTTTTTATTTTTTTCTTGAATTATGTAGTTAATAATAAGATTTTGTCACGATGTTGCAGACAGAACCGTTTATTACATTTTAAGATGGATTAATTAGAGCTTAAAACGGCGATGAGGGTATTCGTGACTGTATACATTTTTCTTCTCTTATGATTCACCCCATATCTTTTCACGCAGAGGAGTTTTCACACCGTTGGGGTGAGGCGTATCAGATGGCATACCGGACGCTTTTGTCTCAGCCAGGGCATAGTTGTCCTCGGATATTCTTGAGATCGGGTTGTTATCTGACAAACCCCTACACGACCATGGCAAAACATACAAAAACATAATTGTAACACCGTAGTAGGAATGTGAATACGTTTTACGTTTGTTCCATGTGACGTTTTTGGGGTTTGTGCTAGCAGATGATTGTGTAAACTTTGTCCTTTTTCAGCGCGTCATCCTGATGCATCAGTGTCAAATTTTCAGCTCGTTTCATTTGCAGTTATGGAGGTAGACAATCATCGGATATAATCTCTTATCTTAGATGGTGATGAAGTATCTTCCAATTTTTTTTCACTGTGATAATGTATTTTTTTTTTCAGCCTATATGATAAGAAAGCTATCATTTTTCTGGTAATTATGCTGTTTATTATCAACACTTTATGCCCTTTCTTTAAATATTCGTTACACATATGTCATAACCATAACTTCAATGCTGTACATTACATGCCTGTCTAATGTAATTCCTTTGTCTGTTTGTTCATTGTTGCCGAGACACCACCTTGTTTCTTTGTTTTTATCTTATGTCATAAGTGTTGGATGGATGCAACTGAGAAACCAAGAGCAGAACAGTGCACGCTGATGCTGCCGACTGTTAATAACAGTGTAGCCATGTTGTGAACCACACCCTGCTCCATCGTTTCTTCTACCACAGTCACACAGGCTTGAGACGGGTTGGTGACCATCTGCTAGAGGTTGCTAGCATTTGCTTTTAAATCAGTTGCTACAGTCTCATTCTTACAGGCCTTCTTACTGTTGGACCTTATGGAAAAATCATTCGGTGAATGATTGGTGATTGTTCCTGGAGGTTGCACGTTCTCCCTGTGTTTGCACGGGTTCTGTCTGGGTACTCCGGCTTCCACCCACAGTCCAATGACATGCAGTTAGTGGGGATAGGTTAACTGGAAACTCTGAATTTGGGGTGGCTGTAGCTCAGGTGGTAGAACAGGTCAACTACTAACTGGAAGGTTGGCGGTTCGATCCCAGCACCAGTCTGCATGCCCAATATCCTTGGGCAAGATACTAACCCTATGTTGCTCTCCGATGCATTCATCGGAGTGTGAATGTGTATGAATGTTAGACAGTAAGCACTAAACAGTTTAGAAAAAGTGCTTGTGTGAATGGGTGTGATTAGGTGAATGAATTAGTTGTATAAAGCGCGTTGAGTGCTCAGAGTAGAAAAGCACTACATAAGAACCAGTCCATTTACCATTTGCTGGCAGTTGCTAGTGTGAAATTGGTTGCAAAGAGATTTACATTAAGGTACATAAACCTCCCTATGATTGCTTTTTTTTAGTTAGCAGGTTGCTGCAGCTGCTAATAGTTTGCATGGAAAACGCTGACTAGTGTGCAAACTAAAACTGTGAAAAGTGCAACACAAACTGTAAACATCAACTGTCTTGAGAGTATTGAAAATTGGATACAACTTTTACTTAAAAGGTGAAAATTCTTCAAATCTGGGTTGTGCTGCACTTTTTCCCGTGTTTCTGCAGACGGGTGAGTAAACAGTAGGTGTTTGCTCTATAAACAACCACAAGCCACACAGTCGCCCCCTGCTGGCCATTAGAAAGAATGCAGATTTATGTCTTCACTTCAGTCTGTTTTAATTGTATGTAGTGGTTCTAAATGCATTTTACTCAAACAGTGTGTGCAAAAATGTAAAGTAAATTGTATTATAACGCCAAATAATAATGCACCAGAATTAATGTAGATTTATCACAGACAGTTTAACAGATAGAAGTTGCTTCAGTGGCATCACCAATTCACCTTGCACTCTGCAGTTGTTGCCTCTGTGTTAGCGCTTCGGCTCCCACATGTTAGTTGTTCTGATGCCAAAAGTTTTAGTCTGGTCTGTACCAGACTAAAACAGGTTTTTGTTTGTTTTGGGGTTTTTTTGCCCACTTTCTTGTTTCAGATGATGGAGCCATTGACACAATTGTGCTCTGGGACATCATTGCCCTTAGAGGCCTGCTTTTGGCTGATCAAAGGCTTGAGGAGTTGGTGCGGCTGTGTGTGTGTGAATCACCTCAGTAAATACTTTACATCACACTTGATATCTTTAGAGATTTTAAAGAAGCCTTTTGGACTCATAAGTGAAAGGCCACTTTAGTTACATTAGAAGTATCATTACCTTTAAATGGCTTTAAAGCACTTGAGGCAAACAGCTGGAACTCACCAGCCTATTTGCAGTTTTTGTGTCTCGACATTAGACCTGTTGAAACAGATTAAATTTCAGAATGTTTTCGATGTTACAGTGATTTTCCTGTCTAATATGCTCCACTCTGAGCTGAACTGAGCAACACCATTTATTGGCTCTAACGCGATCAGTGAAATCCTCTCTAAGCCTCTCCCCCTCAGCTCTGCACGCTCATCACACTTCACTCAAATATGTTATGATCTTCTAACTGCTTTCCCCAGCAGGGCAGCATGTAAGGAATGCTGCTTAATGTCCCGGCTGTCAGTCTGACTTTAGACGAGCCGCTCGGTAACGCACGAATACGTTAACCCTGTGATGTCACGGTGAGAGAGTGGGGAAGCAGAAGCACAGCCAGCACGCTATGGTATTATTAAAGTGAAGTGTGTGCATGTGCCCGTGTGTTTGTGTACATGCAACACGTTTGCCTAATCAGAGACCTCAGAGGTATTAAATAGGAGTGTGGGTGTGTGTAGAGATCAATGTAGTTTAACAGTCATGTATGGAACTGCACTGCACGTCGCTTCAGAGAGCAATAATGATGGGTTGTCTTTAAATTGTCTTTAAGTAAGATAAAATTAAACCTCAAAGTTAATTCTTGACTTGTGTTGATAGAATAAGCCGTCCCTGAAGTCTTTTTTAGTGTTCCAATCACAATAAAATTACAAGAACTGATACCTGATACCAAGTCGATGCCAGAATTCTTAGTTAGCACTTTCCTTTGGTACCAAACTGGAGATACTGGACAACAACATCTGGGATGGTGATAGTAAGTGCAGATAAAACACCTGGTCTAAAGGGGTCCTTTTTAAAAAAAAAAATAAAAAAAAAATTATGCTCTATTATTAGGATGCGCTGAAGAAGCTTATGTTAATTTTACAACTGGTTTTTCTTTCTTTATTGTTTTTCTATTTTTTAATCATGACTTTCCTTTTCAGAGACAAAACATTGAGAGAAGAGTATTTAACCTAATCCTGCAAATAATTTATAGGTTAGCAAAAAAAGCACGTCTTTCTTCACATCGTGTTGATTTTACGCAGGAGTTGTCACTAAGGGCATCAATTACAGTTAGAGATTTTTGAAAAGTGCCAGAGTTTTGGCTGTGTCCTGTAGCTCTGCACCAAGTCCTCACCTGTAACGTTTAGAGCTGAGCGCCGCATAGTTGTGGTATTTTGATGTAACAAAGCAGAATATAGCTGAATGTTGGGCATCAGTAGGGAGGAGAATCCCAGTATAAGACACATGGATGCACTGGGTATTAAAGGCAAACAAGTTACTTTTGCCAGTAAGCAACGGGCAGCGCTGGGTGTAACACGTTACGCCTTAGGCATAACCTGTTGCTGTCATCACATTACATTTTTCTTTAACGAATTACATTTTTCTGTAATGCAGTAAGTAAGTCATTACTGTAATAAATTCAGTAATCACATTGCAGTTACAGTTGTCATTACTTGCATTGCAAAGGTTCTGCCAATATCTGCATCAAACAAAGGAAAAAGTAATAAAAATGTTCTTTTTTTTTTTTTTTTTTTTTCCCTGCGCTCTTGCAGCTGGCAGGCAGCTGACTTCAGTTCATGTGCAAGAAGGCAGAAAGTCATATAGTTATCTGCAATTTACTTTAATTACTGCATTAAACCACTAACAGGGCATTGGCTGTTTGCAAGCATTTACACCAAGAGCTAGCAAAGAACCCAGAGTAATGTTAGTGGCCTATTAAGTGATTGTATGTTGAGCCCAGATAAGCAATCAGAGTCTGATCCTTGATGAGTAAGAACAGCATCAATAAGCAGGATGGTAGCCTCCTTTTTGCCTGTTCCTGTCTCTACAGCAGAATCACTGTAAAATCTTTGCTCTGGTTGTGAAATTTGCCGTCCAATTTGTGTTAATACGTTAAAAGAAGGATCTGCATCCTCATTAGAAGAGGAATGCATGTCATTAAATCATATTGCCTAATTTTTGTATTGTTACCTAGTAATTATGTGACGCTTCAGGACATGTTCCAGGGTAATACAAAAGTAATGTAACGAGTAGTGAAATTAATTACTTTGTCCAGGGGGTAATTAACCTAATATTATTAACTAATATAATGTTATTTGTTTAAAAAACAAAAACAACGAGACACGTGTAGGGATGGGTACCGGTGTCCGGTGCCATGATGGCACCGGTTCTGACATAAACGGTAGTAACCAGACCGAAAAGCAGCGCACATTTCGGTGCTTTATTTCGGTGCTTTTTTTTTTTCCTGAGCCAATTCTAGCCAATCATTTTACATTTCTGAGGATAGTAGGCGGGGCCAGGTACATACGTTCTTTTAGAGCAGAGCTACAGATTAAAAATGCCCAAGGCAAAGCGATCAAATGTCTGGCTGTACTTCACAGCAAAAGATGCAAACTCAGCAGCCTGCAACAAGTGCTTTAAGCTGATACTGTGATACTGTCAAAGGAGGTAACACCTCAAATCTGATGAAACACCTGGCGACGCATAGCGTGTTTTTTTTAAAGCCAAGAAATGCGCCATGTTTGATAGCTTGCTGCGAGACCTCACACCGTGCACATCTACTGCGGGTGTGGTGCCTGTTATCGGACCCGGAGTTAGCAACATCCCCCAAAAACCCGAAGAGGAGAGTCCTGGCCCCTAGCCCTGTCAGCGTAGCAGAAAGGATGACGGATGATGATGGCAGCAGCAGCCGTTCTCCTCTGCATGAGTAGCTTCATGTTGTTCGTGTGTAATTAACGTTGAGTACGCTAACCACGTTATTACATTAATGCATGTAAGGTGAACTAGCAAACACCGTTGTAGTTACATGCGGCTGTCTTCTTGTTTGATGGCAGATACTCCCTTCCCCCTGGCCAAAAAGGCTAAAATGACCAAAGAAAAAGTGGAAAACAGTTAAACATGAGAGGTTTTTGGACAAAGTTTGTGTTTTTTCCATTGTTTAAGCACTGCTTGCAGCCAAGAGTGAGACCATATATGCCCTATAGCTGCAGAAAAGGCTAACATTGTTATCTTTTTACAAAAAAAACAGCTGAACATGAGAGGTTTTTGGACCAATTTTGTGTTCTCCATTCTTTGAGCACCGTTTAAGCACCGGCACCGTTTCAAAAGTACCGGTTTGGCACCGGTATCGGATAAAACCTAAACGATACCCATCCCTAGTCACGTGTAATACTTTTGTCTTTTCTCAGCAGTCGCGGCACTCAGAGCTCCGTAAGCTCACAAATCGGCTTTCATGCTGTTTGAAATAATTCACAAAAGACCAAAAGCCATTATGCAAACAGTGCCACAGAGCTTTTCAAATGAAAGGAGAAAACACGTAAAGTTTACAGACAACTGAATCTGTACACAGAATGGACAGTGAAACTTTCTATTCACAACTTGTTGTGTTGCCATTATTGTTTGCACTGTATTGTATACATTCAGCCCATTCTCACTCCCAAGGCGTCGAGTGTTTCGGTTTGGTCAGACGCCACCAGTGTCACAGAAACGGTCCAAACAAACCAAAACAAAGAAACGTGACACGAACAACAGCCTCGTCTGTGACACACGGTGGATTACTGAATGGTGAGATTTTTTTTCGTGTCACTCTGATTCATGACTGTAAATTCCACACATAGTCTTGGAAAGCTGCTGAAATGAATGAGACAAAAGGTGTGTGTGCGTGTGTGTGATTCTTTTGTGCAAAATCATCTTGAAATTATGTTAATTTGAAATTACCAGACAAAGTCAAACAGTTCTTATCATATTCACTAATTTATTAAGACTTCCGATTAATATGCATAAAAAGAAAGAACAGGATTTCTTTTGTTTTTTGTTTTTTTGTACCTTTTTTTACCTTATATTTACTTGAAATGTCTGTTAAATTTAATAACTGGATAACAGTAAAATAACTACTTGCATTACTGAGAGGGTGGGTCTTGAGTTAAACTTTTCTTAACTTTTGGGTAAGTAATTAAAGCAAAAAACAACACAAGCAAAGATGAAAATTTTTTGCTGTTTTTCTCTTTTCTCTGAATTACTGCTCCTTGAATCAGCTGTGTTGTGATTTGTTCATATATACATACAATTGAATTGTCTTTAATATTTTGGACTCATCCTTATGCTTGATCCTTGATAATTAGAGCATGCCATAGGTAATAAACCTACTGCAATGCAGTGGTTTGAATTATATCTAGACTCCTTTTTGCCATAATGACACACTAAAGTTCATTATGGAGTTCCACAGGGTTCTGTGCTGGGACCACTTCTCTTTACATTATACATGCTTCCCTCAGGCAGAATTATTAATAGGCATAGCATACATCTTCATTACTATGCAGATGATGCCCAGCTTTATCCATAAATCAGTTTGACTGCTGCAGCAATGTCTTAAACACATATGATGACCTCTAATTTCCTGCTCCTAATTCCTTAGTCTAACCAGATGCTTACTCCGGATGGCATTACCTCGGCCTCCAGTAACACAGTGAGAAATCTTAAAGTCATTTTTTGACCAGAATATGTCCTTCAGTGCGTATATTAAACAAATATGTAGGACTGCTTTCCTCCATTTGTGCAATATCTAAAAAATGAGAAGCATGCTGTCTCAGAGTGATGGTGAAAAATGAGTTCATACGTCTATGACTTTAAGTCTGGGCTATTGTAATTCATTATTATCAGGATTTCCTTAAAATTGAAAAATCTCCAGTTGATTCAAAATGCTGAGAGCATATTTCTCTCATATTGGCTTCTCTTCATTGGCTCCCTGTTAAATCCAGAAATTTTCAAATTCTTGTCACATACAAGGTCTTGAATAATCAGCTCCCATCTTAAATACCTCCTAGCACCATGTCATCCAGTGAGTGCACTTCACCTTCAGACTGCTGGCTTACTTGTACTTTGTATTTAGAAGTAGAAGGGGAGACAGAGACTTCAGCTTTCAAGCCCCTTGTTTGGATAGAGATAATCTCTACTTTTAAGTAGAGATGGGTTGAATGTGTTTTTGCTGTGGTTGTATGTATGGACAGCTTTGCAGATCTTCACCTAGTTTGCTTAGGTTTAATGTACACAAATACCTACACAGGCACAAATGTGGAACTGTAAAACAAGTATCAGGAGGAATGACATTCAGGAAATGGTCCAGTGCCAATTCGAACCCAGGCCCCTGCAGCCTTTTGGCAAAAACGCCATAGGTCACAAGCTTAACCACGTGAGCTATGCCATCTAAAGAAGCCAATGGATCTTACTAATGAGCAGATACCTTTTCATGGTCATAGGGTATGTTTTTCCTATTCTCCTTCATATTTCTCTCTTCTTTTAAGCACAGAGATATTGGTAAATAAAATCACTTTTTTAGTCTTTCCTAAATGTTTTCTACTGATCATAGTGAGAAACATAGTGGGACAGGTGTAAGAGTGTCCACTGTTACTCGTTTTGTGGTATTGCAATTAAATATGGGAGAACTGCCAAAGCATTTATGATAAACCTGAACTTGTGGGCTGCGAATTGTAGACTTGGCATAAAGGAGTTGGGCTACATTAGTTCAAAACACTGAAGACTTGGAAGAACTTGCACTGAAGCTTAAGTGACTCAACTGCAGCACTTACAGGGAGTGGTTTGTTGTAGAAACATTTTCGCCCATAGCAACATTTTTTCTCACAACTAATTAGAAATACAGTAGCACTTAATAGATCAAAGTCAGAAAGCAGCAAACCCCGAGCACAACACAACCTTTACACCTATCAGAATTACCTGGCACTGTTCCTTGTCCCCAGTGAGGAGGAACGTGTGATTGTTCCTGTTTAACCTGAATAACCAGCAAACATTAGCAGAGGTAGGGTGCAGGAAAGTGGTGGCAAATTTGTTTTGAAGTGTTTGAAGGGACAATGTTTCACTCACGTTTCTCGCTTCTGCTTTGGGGACCTGTCTTTATTTATTTATTTATTTTTTCAACAAAAATTCTTCGAAGGCCATCGATTTGAAGCAGTCTTTCGTCCCGACTTCCTCTTTGCACATTAATTGTTTTGATTGGTTGGGAATACTTCGTAAGGAGTGGCAAGAATGTGATTCTGGCTCGTATGCCAGTGTCCTCAGGGCATCCATAGTTCAGAGAGATTGAGTTCTCAGCAGCTTAATGGCTGACTGGCAGTATTAAAAAGGTGCTTCTTTAGAGTTTAATGGAAGATGGTCAAAATGACTGCTTTCATACGTTTGTGTCCTTTTATTACACAACACATAATGATAGCTACTAGCCTGAAACGGGAAGTTAATCTGAGATTCTTTGTTAAAATTACATTGAGCAACTGAACCCTTTTATATTATATCTCCTGTCAAAACTGGTCACGGTATGAGAACAGAAACAGCACCGCCGATGGAGATGCTGACATTGTTTCTAAGGACAATAGTAATTCAGTCAGCCCGTCTCATAAAAACAAGAAATATTGTTCACATTTTTGCAGTGGAAAAAAAGCAAATTTAAAGACGTTAAATAAATCAATAGAATAGACAATGTTCACTTCAAGTGCACAAACCACTATTACTGGGAGAGTGTATTTTAAACATAAACATATAAATGTGTTATGTGGTATGAATTTGTATCTGTTCTGATATGTCGATAAAGGGAGACATCAACAGTTTGACTTTCATTTGTGCAGCAGTTTCTTTTTCATTTTTTTGTAATTCTTTTTTACAACCAAGAATGTTTATGGTTTTGTTCTCATCAATGAAGATAAAATGGTTACTGTACACAAACTTCCCCTTGCTAGAAAGCCCGAGAAAGCCATCCAGGTGCTGTTCAGGAAAGTTATGTCTTCAACATTAGCACAACTTTGGTTTTGGAGCTATTTTTGAACCAAAACTAAACGTCTAGAAGGGACAACGAGCCAACAGTTATTCACCGTGTTTGCTGGGTATTTTACCTTTGAATTGTAGTTGGGAAAATGGCACCTAATTCATTCTAAATCCTCAAGCTTGTCAGCGATTTTTTTTATGTGCTGTTTATTTATTGATTTATTAGTTGTAGTCTGAAACTGTAAGGGTCACGTAGCCACAAAAGTACTAGTTGTTATACATGGTTTCTTTGATTAGCACTTAAAAGACACAGAGTTGTGGCTAAACGTGGCCCTGGGGTGACACTTGTTGAATTTTTAACACATTTCATGTTCTTTGGTGTGGTTGTCATTTCTGATTTTCATGACTGGTTTCTGGTCCCAGTAGCCCTATTTTTAACAAATACTGGAAGATGGCATAGCGGGTTATTATTTTTCTTTGATTATGTATTTGTTAGGAGGATTAGTCAAAGTTTTATGGGCAAATTTGCATAAAAATTGTATTAATGGTAGGTTTGGCATATGACCAAGTTTTGAAAGGAATCGGGATTTGAATCTGAATCCAGGAAGGCAATACAGAGCAAAACTGGACATTTTTGGCAAAGCTTCACAAATGCATAGAAAAATTTGGGAGACATCACTTTGCTGTTCTCACTAAGGCACCAGATTTAAATTGTATTAATTCAGCCATCGATTTTCATATGTATTCAGTCTTTGCATTTACCTTCGGCATATTTTAAAAAAAAAAAAAAATTTGCAATTGTTTTATACATTAATTTTTTAAAACATAGTTATGATTTGACAGAATTAAGTACAGATACAACACTAAATGGAAGGTCATTAGCTCGTTTCGATACCCATTCAAATGAAGTGTTTATTATAATGACCATATTTGGTCATTTTTTAAAAATGCACTTTATTTTTTTAGTGCCTTTTGTTTCATCCACCAATCTGGGAACCCAACTTCTACTCTGACGTAGTATCTGTTGAGAAGAACCAATATCTGGGGGCTTCCAATGTAACCAAATGAGGCCGGGGCTTCGTTAGAAAGGCAAATAAATTTAAATATGTTTTCAAACGACTTGGTTGCCCTTTACACATTGAACGTTTACCTGCATGCAAGTTGGCCGTGTATGATGAACTCTGCTAAGGTGGTTGTGGGTGGGGCTTATACCGTAACAAGCCACCAGGGGATCGAGATCAGGCAATTGAGATCTTTGGGTCCATGTTTATATACAGTCTTTGTGATCAAGTGAAAGTGTTTTACTGCATGTAACTGTCTCAGAAAAGTTTAATCCGTATTAATTGAGCCAAAGGTTTGTTGCGTACACAAAACCACACACAGTTCAGGAATATAATGATGCCTAAACTGAATTCCTGGTGTTCCAGGCAGTAATTATGTTTCCATTTAAATGTATTTGGAAAAACAGTTTAGCAGCGTATAAATGTAATTTATTGCAGACGGGGGTTTTTAGTGTATACCTCCACAGTTTTAGTCACAAATCTCAGATTGAACTGAATTTCTGTTCTAATTACTGTTTACCCTCCAATTTCAGCAATTGACAGATACGCCTCCTTTTCTGTGATGTTATTTTTGTGCACCTCCACCATGAGAAAGGTTGTACGCAATAGCCTGTATCTATATTTAAAGTGATTAATCTAAGTTGTGATGATTACGAGGCCTCGAAACGCAACTCGGCGCAAACTACGGGTTTGTTTATGACAAGTATACCCTTCGAAGGAACAGATTCATTTTGCTTTTCATAATCACAGAGTGGAGCGTCTACATTCACTCCTGCAGTTTGTCAGGAGGAGCACACCCAGGGCATACAAACTTGTATTAAATGGTAAACAAGATATAAAATAAAGGGAACTCCTGACCTCATTTTAGCACCACGAATGCCTCTTTATTAGAATTGCATAACACAGTGGAAGCTCTTTTCCTCAGGCCTCCTCTGTTTGCTGATGATAAAAGCTGATAAGCCTATTTGTTTTTCAAATACTGGTTAGTAGTTTCATAATATTTTCATTCACAGAGACCGACAGCGAAGATGTAACAGTGTACAGCAAAGCAGTGTGTTGTATACAATTATTCCACCTTTACATTCATAACCACTTCCTGTTGAGTGTTATGGTTTGAGAAGGCGGAGGGGCGAGAAAAGCAGTTAAAGAGCGCTGCATTCCAGAAGTTGCTGTCATTTATGTGTTCCATTACGCCAGCGCCATATGAAAGACATAAATAGAAGAAAATAACTAACAATTAGGGAGACAAATGCATCTCGTCGACTTCACGTCACCGTGAGCTGTGACTGCACGCGTGACCTTGGCGATGAGTGTGTCATTTCCATTTTGGCTTTGTCCCCTTAGATTCCAGGTACTATGTTGTCTGAAATAGCTGAATATTATCAGCATTATTCATTACTGGAACTTTTCATGTGGCCCGAGGTCCTCATTCAGCATGGCTCTTATCTGCAGCACTGCAGGAGTCACTGTGCGTGTTCCTGTTATTGCGATCCCCCGGCGTGCAGGCAGATACTTGCACCCACTTTGGCTGCGGCCGGGCTCTTTTTCCTCTGCAAGAAAATTCAGATTGTATAAACCTCAATGGCAGAAAATAAAGACTGTTTGTTATTACAATGCCAGTCCACAGTGGCTTGAGCGTGCGTTGTTTTGACTCTGAGAACAATCAACTGTGGCAATAAAAGAGCCTCCCTTTCTCTCTCCCTCCCTGCACAACTCACCCCCTCCCTTTAACCCCCTTCTCTTCTCTGTTTATTTACAGCAAGGAATCCTCTAAAAATGTCATTCTCAGATCCTCAGTCTTACTTTTACTGGGCCAGATAAACCACCTCTAGCTTTTCCATTTTATGATGTGAAACGAAGTAGGAACTTCCTGTGGTGTTGACAGCTGTCAGCAGCACATCCGAGTTAATCGATAATTAAAACTTTATGTAAAGTGTTATGTAAAACTGGAATGAGGGCATCTTAAAACTACAGTACAGGTGTGTTGGTTACTAAAGTAAAATGAATATGTTCCAAGTTTTTACAGCGAGAGCCATGCAGATTGCACTCTCAGCACATCCATAGTTCGTTTATGGTTCTGTGCATTTACTGCACTGAAGTGCACTCTCTTGAATCCTCTCTAACTAATCTAAGTCCCACCTCCTTTGTAGTGCTTGCCAGGCAGAGCTTTGTCTATAATGACAGTGCTGCTGGATTCACAAATTAAACTCACATTTTAGCATCTTGTTTAAAAAGTAACCTCTCAATTTATGGCGCAAAACAAGGTTATAAAATAATGGAATGGGGTTTATTTAAGATATCTCCAAAAAGCACAAACATGGTGTAGAGGATCCAGTTTGGTGACTGCAGTTAGTAAAGTCAAAAACTATTTTTTAAAGATGACACTAACAAGCTTGGTTAGCCGGGTGTATCGATACACTGATGGACCTGAAACGAATCCAAGATCAAACCGCATCCAGGTCAGCATTTACCTGTTTCCCAGAGTCCAAAAGTCTTAAATCTTAGTAAAGCATCCACCCGTCTTTATTCAAATTAGGGTCACGTAGCACGAGGTCTGGAGCCTATCCCTTACCTGGGACAGTGGCATGCGGCCAGTTTAACCAGAGTAGTACGCCTGTCATACTGTAATCCAGGTGTCCTAAGGTGAAGTCAAAGAGGACAGAAGCCTCACGTCGAGCAGTGGTGCAAATGTTTACATGATCTTGACTGTGAAAGTGGGGCCTCAAGGTTCTTCTGATTTTGGGGGGTTTTAAGGCGGTTTTAAGGTGTCTGAACATTTACCACAGGGCTAACCGAACTAAAATTGTGTTTTAGATTATTTCACCGGGATGTTTTTGTTTGTTTCTTCAGTAAATATAAGCCTCACTTTGGGAGTTCATAAACAAGTGGGTGACATTATGTTGTCCATCTTTTATATACAGTCTAAGGTTAAAGCTAATGTAGTCTAGTCCTGCATAAATCCTAACTTCATGAATGTTATGTTTAGGGAAAAAAACAAGAAAGTTAAGCTTTCTGCAGACATGTTTTCAGCCAGGCAACAATTAGTGCGCTCACTGTCATCTGTCTCCTAGACTTGGTGATTTTTCTTTATGTGGATGCTCTGTCATCCACTCTTCAGTCAGAGGATATTGTTTGTCATCCAGGGGAGCAAAGTCTCAGCCCTGCCTCATTCGTGAAGTTTAGGACAGAGTCTTGACATATTTAATCCCTCTCACACGGGAAGATCTAAAATTAGTCAGCAGAGTCTGTTAATCGAGCCTGCCATTGATTATACCTGCACATGATACGAATATCTGAACTGGCTTTATTCAAGATTTCTTATTGTCATTTTTGTCCTACTTGGCATTTTATGTTGAATATCAAATGACTATCAAATGACAAAACCATTATATTCTTTTTGAAGTGTTCATGTGGAGTAAATAGTAAACATAATTTAAAAGGCAGGTTCTTCTTACAGGTTGAAGTACTCTGCAGATTTAGGAGTGATGGTTTCACATGGAAAGCTTGAAAACAACCCGAAAACAGAGGTTTCTCAAATGTCCACTTGAGGTTCGCTCCAAAAGCCAAATCTCTTAGATTCCCATGTGTGCAAGAGTACTTTTTTATAACTGATCCGCCAGGTTACTGGAGTTGGGGCTGTCCTAAATCCGAAGCTGATCAGTATGTTCTAGGCCTCAGCTCTGCTAATTAGGTCTTTCTGCCAGGTTTGTGCTCTTGGTGCTTTTTGAAGCAATTTAAGTTGAAGTTACCTGACTAATAACAGCCCAAGATGTCTGTGCTTTGGTTTTGCTGAGTGAAATTGTAATATTTTATTAGCCTGTTAGCATTAATTAGCAGGTAAGTGTGTCTGACGATTGCAGTCATGCTTTTAATGGTTGCTGCTTGATTACCTGCTAACTCCACATTCTCACATAAATGTTAACACAGAGACTTTAGAATGAAAGTCCAATGGGTGATGTCACAATGGCTGCATCCATCATTTACACTGGGTTTGTCTGGACCAATCCAGATTCACTGTAGTCTCACGCCACATAGTTAGAAGACCAGATCCCAGCTAGAATATGTGTAATTAAAAAACAGTTGAAGACCAGTTTCCTGTCTAGTCGGTTACAAATACACAGAATCAGTTATTTCAGTTGTTTTATTTATGAAGCGAAAATCCCAATAACAGTCACCTCAAGGTGCTTTATGTTATAAGATAAGGACCCTACAATAATAGAGAGGAAACTGCAATGATCCGATGGGCAAGCACTTGGCAACAGTGGGAAGGAAAAACTCCATTTTGGAAGGAAGAACCCTCCGGCAGAACTAGGCTCAGGGAGATCATCCATCTGTCACAACAAAAATACGTCTTAGACTCAAATGGTTCGGTCTAAGCTGTATAAAGACACCCCTCACACCCCTTGTGCTCTCTCTCTCTCCCTCCCTTTTTATCTATCAGGAAGTTATAACATAGAAAGTGATAGTATTACTGATACCACATGAATCAGACTGGTTCTGAAGAAAGTGAGTGCATGAAGGTGCGGTCAGAGTAAGCTGTACTGGAGGAATGGGTAATCACATTCTGCACAGGGGTGTGGACGTTTACCTGCACTGCTAACATTATTAATACTCTGCAAATTAACCTGACATCGTGTGTATCCAACACGCACATAGCTCAAAGTCCTGCACATTTTAGCAGGAATTAAAATATGACTTGATCACAAAGGATGTGATTAATGGTTTCAGAGGGCTCTTGAGTGCAGTAATAACTGGTTTGGAGAACATTTAATATTGTCCAGTCCACCAGTTTTTCTCCTGTTTAAAGAACTAGCCAGGGCTGAAGCCAGTGACTTTTCCAGGAATATCGCATTCCCCATTATAAAATTCACAGTTTGTGTTTGTATAGTTACGGCTGCATGCACAAACAAAATGCACTAATCAGTAACACGGAGACTAATGTTTAGTGTGTACACAGGCATTTTCTGTGCCCCATGGAGATGTAATATCCTGAATATGATCAAAAATTGGATAAGCCTCAGAAGCAGCGCATTCATGTTCATGTAAACACACTCATTGTGGGTAGTAGCACTTGATCTTGGAGTGAACAACAGGAAGCTGTGCTGCGTATTTGTGGAACAGGTAGTTCACAGATGGTTACGTAGCTTTTTTATGAGCGAGATAAGACACAAAAGCTGCAAATGAAATCGCTCCACATGAGCACCATCTGAAATGGAAAACTACTTACTGATGGAGACTTTGAAAGCTTTTTCAGCTTTCCTTTCCAGAGTTTCCATCCTTTGCTTATGAGACCGAGGAGTGAAGTGTGTGCATGTGTTTTGTGTGTTCGAGGGAGGATTTTTTTTTTTTTTTTAGGTGGTCGGTGAGCGGTGGAAAGGTGGGAGTCTCTCCTTTCAAAAGGGCCAAGAACAAAACAGGAAACCATCCCCTTGTTTTGGCTCGTGGTAGCTACAAGTGTTTGGAATTTTGAGGAGGTGAATTCACATGTTATGTTCATGTCTGTGCTCAGGTCAGAGCATGCACACACAAACACACCCAAGCGTACGTTCACACACAGCGCAGGGAATGTCTGGCATGCTTCGATAAGCAGAGACAAGAAGACTGTGAACCCCCTGTGAATGTTATGAGGAGCCATCGCTGAATAGACTAAATACTCTCTGAAATGATTCGGTGACCTTGGTCGAATATGGACTCTTGTTCTTTGTGAGTCAAAGTGCTCCTCGTGCTCGTGTTTTCCAGGCTTTTTTTCCCCAACTAGTTTAAAAAGTCTCATGACCTCCTTCGTGCACAGTAAAAAGCTGTTTTATCTGTGGCGTTGTCTTTCTTTGGAGAGAATAAAAACACAGCGGAGCGCGGCTTCTTAGAATGTGTCTTATCACCACCAGCAGACAATGAGAACGAAGGACTCGGTCTGCGGGAACAAGCGCTGTTGTTGATATTGTTGTTTCCAGTCCGACGGGGCTTTCCTGAGCTTCATCGGGCTTCATATTAGTTTGGCATAGCTGGCATTGTTGTGGGTTAATCAGGGACTTTCTAATATTGGGTTAGGGGCATCCTCCAGCAGAGCTGCTAAACAAAATGACACCTATTCTTCTCTGCTGGCGGAGGCCTTCCTGTAGCTGTCAGTTTTCTGCTCCGTGCGCACATGATAAACAATGTCAGGAGAGATGCCCCTCCTGATATTAAAGCCTTTAATGCTTCCCATCATTGTGCGAAACAATTCGGTGACACAAAGGGAAAAGCTACAAAGACGAAAAAAGACATTTGGCTTATAATTGATTTCTCGATTGTTACAAGTTAACACACACAAAGAAGGATTCATCAATCGGCCTTTGTATGTGACATTCTTTAGATGGGAAGGTTAAATGGTCTCAGTGTTAGCCTAGGAAGCTATTACTATGGGATATGCAGTTCCTGAACTTGCATAACTCAAAACCGGTGTTAGGGGAGTGAATGGCGACTGGTTCACACAGTTTAAGGAGGATATTCATATAGAAAATGTGATGCTTATGCTAAGAGGGAGTAAATACTGCTGAGTGTCTATGAGTGAACATAGTGGGAAATATAAAAGACATTTGTGACTCAACACGGGAAACGACAGTTAAAGACACACACTTTGCACAAACACAGCCAAGCAATGACAGAATCAGGAGCAACCTCCCTGTGGCTCGGGGCGATCGTGGCTCAAGAGTTGGCAGTCCGTCTTGTAATCGGAAGGTTGCCGGTTCGAGCCCCGGCTCGTACAGTCTCGGTCGTTGTGTCCTTGGGCAAGACACTTCACCTACCGCCTACTGGTGATGGCCAGAGGGGCCGATGGCGCGATATGGCAGCCTCGCTGGCAGCTATGGCTACAACTGTAGCTTGCCTCCACCATTGTGTGAATGTGAGAGTAAATGAATAGTAGAATTGTAAAGCGCTTTGAGGGTCTCGAAAAGCGCTAAATAAATGCAATCCATTATTATTATTATTATTATATAGCACTCTTCACAGGATAAAAACCACAAAGTGCTTCACATTAATATAAAAAAAACGATATACATTAAAAAAAAAAACACAGCACAAATCTAATTAAAAGCCGATCTAAATAAATGAGTCTTAAGCTGCTTTTTAAAAGAATAAATACAATCAAGGCAACGTAATGATGGAGGGAGAGCACTCCACAACCTGCGGGCCACCGCTCTAAAAGACGTCTCACAACTGTGTCTGAAAAATGGAGCTCACTGAACAGTTTCCCCTTTAGTGATGCTGGTGATGCAGTGCTACAGCCACTTTATATGTCACATTTAAGACCATCAAAGAAGCAAATCTTTTATTTTTGCTTTAATCAAGTAAAAGAAAATTGTTATATTTGAGTACTTTTGATAAACCAGTTTATTTTTGTTATTAGAGCTGTGCCCATTCCCCTTTCAGATATTAACAGTTGAGCTTTAAAAGATCAAATTAAATAAAAATATGCATTTCTTTCCTTTTTTTCAGGAAAACTTGATTAAAGCAACTTTTCTTAAAATCATAATATTTTGTGAAGTTTACGACGAAGTCTGTAAAAACAGCATTTTAGAAACAGTGACAGTCTCATGTGACACGAGAAGACATTTTCCTTTGTTCCTGTGAACCTTTCTCTCATTTCACTCAGTGTTTTCTGTTTACTCATAGATGTTGTCACTCAGGTTCAATAGTATTGACCTTTGACCCCAGTGAAGTACTTCCAGGTGGGGCCTCTCTGTTCTCGCCGCGACGCTGAGCAGAGACCTCCTGCAGCTACACACAGATATGCCAACCCTAAACAAATAGGTGAACCAGCCGCTCAGAAACGAGCCCGATTTCTGTGAGCGTGTCGGCTTCATCGGGATAAAAGACGACAAGCAACTCAGATCATTAGATTAACAATAAAATGTCACTGAGCTGCATTACCAGGCTAATTTTCAAAAATCTATTTTAACCAATTGGAGTTCAGAGGCTTAAATAAATGTGCTGCAGTTGTCTATAATTAGTTAAAATGTCTATATAGACATATTTATGTGAACATTGTGGCTAAAAAACAGTAACTTACTACCACAGGTTTGTGAACAGGTTTAAACATCAACGCAGAAGCACTTTTCCTTTATTTTTGGGTGGCTGTGACTCAGGAGGTAGAAAAGCACTGTAAAAGTAGCAATCCATTATCAGGAAATGCAGCCACTTTTTATGGCTTTTTTAAAGTTAATAATGTCCAGGGGCCAGAATTGGCCTGGCAAAGCCTACAATCCGGCCCACGGAATAGCTTTGGATAATATGGAGGAGGGCATACATTTTTTTAACTTAACTGTAAGTTTTATAGTTTTTCCTGCTGATAAAGACCTTCACCAAAGTGGTTAGGTAATAGATAAACAGTTCAATGACAAGTTTCTGTTTTTCTCTGTCTACTAAGGACATTTCGGTTAAAAGAAAGTTTTCATCAGTCAACAAAAACTTTATTTTTATAAACATAGGACAGTCTGGGCAGTGAGCTGCCACACCTTTTTCTGTAATTTAAACATTTATGATGCAGAAAAACTGAGATGCGATGTTGAAATTGCACTTCTTTATCTTGCGTGGAGATATCTCGGGGATTAAATGTGTAGTTAAATGTATTTACACTGACAGAAAGTGAAGTTTCACTCGTCCAGCCCAATTAAGATCAGTGTGTTACTGTATGTGGCCCTCGATGTGACATCCCTGTCATTACAGCAAAGCACATAGAGCTGGATGTAAACAAAGATGCTACACTACCTGTTCTACAAACAGCCTTTTTGTGAGGGGCAGCCAATCAGAAAACATTTGTCTAAAATAGTAGTTTTCAGGGTTCTTACATTCAGAAGGTCTCACAAACCAGATTTGTTTTTGTTGTTAACAATAAAAATGCTCCAAGCTGCTCCGTGTCCCACCGCTGAATGAAGTGTGGGGCTCTGCGGAGGCACACTAAGATAAAGATTATCTTGAACTATGAATCAGTGAATGCAAATCTGCTGCATAACAAGTCTCCTTTTAAACAAACAAAATAAGACACTCTGATGTGATGCCAATCAAGTTCATCAACTTTCTTTCACCACACTCATCGCTGCTAAACCACAGAGTTATTAAACTGTGATAGATATGAATCTGGGATTTCGCAAAGTCTCAGGTGCCGTGGTGACACTTGGGTGTAAATTTGATGTTGTTCTCTTTGACGGTTAATCAGCATTTAACTACTTACTGAAATGACTGCTTGATGAACACCTGCAGGTCACTTTCTCAGTGTTTTTTAGCCACCAGCCATCTGCAGGAGCTCCTCTCATTCCTCTGACTTAAACCGACTTTGAGCTCATCATCTGTGACAGCTGCAGTTCGCGGCTGTTTGATTTGATTAATTTGGATTTTCTCCCCGGTTCATTTCTGCTGCAAAGATGTTGTGAGAAGCTCAAAACTTGTTTTCACTTGTCATGAATTTATTTCCTTTGTGGAAGCACAACGTGTTACTCCTGCAAATTAACCGGAGCAAGCCAAACACTTTTAGTGCTTATTACTACTATAAACACACCTGCTAGCCTAGCAACATCAAGGCTACAAACACCTCGTAAGCACTCCCTAATGATACTCTGCTGAACACCATAATTATGCTCTCTCCTGAAGGCGAATCTGTATAGTCACAAAATGTATGGCAGTGGGGGTTTTTTGGCTAAGAATCACCCTTTGGGGATGACTAGCCACTGATGCAAGAATGACTGGTTCATGCATACACTAAAGACAATGGGACTTTTAGGTTATTTAAAAGAAATGGATGCATCTTCTGGTTAGTTCTGTGAATTTGTAAAGCAATAGAGCTTTATTATTTGGTTACTGCAGCCTAAATTGACAGTACTCTCAAAAATAACAATTTTTTTATGGCATTGCAACGGGGAACTTTCCACTGCATGTGGCTAAAGCCTCATAAAGTTCCTTTAAGCAGGAAAAATCATGTCCCATGATTTAGATTCAGGCCAGTACAGTATTGTTTTCTCTCCATAGTGGTAGAAAATACATGGACTTATCATTATGGTAAAAATAATGAAACTGATGTTTGGTGGCATGTCTTTGGTAGGATAGAGTATATCTTCCATATGTTTCTATATACAGCTGTCACCTGATCTCAGTGAGATTGTTTAAATGCATGATTTAATATTAATGTAATCTCAGTGATATCAGTGGAATTATTGTGTCTGTTTATAGATCAGGTTAATTCATGCAATCTTTCTCTGTAGGAAGGAAAAAAAGTCTTTACAGAAAATAGTCTACACAGACGTCACTGTTTCAAAAGAACATTTCACCACTGATAAAACTAACTGATATGAATTTATTTCTCATAGTTCTGACTATTATTTATGACCAGCTCTAGATTCTGATACCTACAGGCGCTACGTTAAAATGCTCTGACCTTGTGACGGGTCCCTTATTGGTAAAAGAAATTCTAAAAATAAGCATTGAACTAATTTCAGTTTGCCTTTTTCCTCGTGTTGTCTTCTTATGTAAAATGTTCGTGCTTGAAAATATCTTGTTGAAATCAGTGCAAGGAGTGGGTTGTGAAGTGATGTATGATAACAACTTTAGGTGATGTTAGTTCTGTCCTAAGCCTGTGCATTAGGGCCTGTGTTCACACGCAATGTTGTTGTTGTTGTTGTTGTTTTTGTTTTCTCAAACCGATCGAGGTTTAATATAAGGAATGAGCATTTCTGCAACCTACATCACTATGCAACTTTCTCAGCCGGCAATGCTGTAATGCCACTTTTTCATAATAGCAATGTCACAGCATAACAAGTCTCTTAAAAAGCAATGTTATCTAAGTTTAATTAATGCAACAGGTCAGTTTTGTTTTGTTTGACATGTTGCCTCTATCTCTGCTAACATTTGCTGCCTGCTCTCAACAAAGAAGTACAGGAATACTAGCCATGTTTTTAAATGCCGCTCTTGCTAGTTAGCATCTGAAACACTAGTCAGTAGTTATATAATAATGCGCAACAGCAGGTAACTGTTGAACCTAAAAGGTTGCTAAAAGTGCACCATACATGAATAACCTGGGTTTCAGCAGTGTAAAGCCACATTTGCACATTTGTGTGGACGTTAACCTGCAAGTACACCGTAGCTGCTAATGCTAGCCACAGTCTGCAAACTAATCTGACTTTGTGTGTGTGTGCAAGGTATAAAAGGCACAAGGATACAAGTGCTGTATGTTTTGACATTAAAAAATAATTAAAAAATTAATTAATTAATTAATTGTATTATCCTCCTGAGACCCAGCCTATTCATTATGTTCTCTTTAGTGGACAGAAGCAGTTAAACTGAGATATAAAGATATGATATTATGGCGAGTGTGTATCCCTGTCCAGATTACGTAACAACAAACAAATGGTAAAACAGATTTTTAGCATGCTGGTGACAATGATCTGCTTTATCTAAAGACTCTTCATCTTATGTTTTGTTTCAAAATCATGTGTAAAAACACTTCAAAGATAAAGGAGAGCAAGTATGGTTTGGGAGTTGTCATTTTAATTGGGGGCTTCAATGACAAGAATGTAAATCAGATGTAAGCATTGCTTCTGTCTGAGCCAATCATTTTATATAAACTCTGGATTTTATGTACTGTAATATGTAGGCACTGAATAGACTAAACTTTCAGAGTGACTTAGTGACTTTAGTGACTTTTAGAATTGTTGACTTGTGTGATTTATCTTTTCTTTTAGTAGTTTTTTTAGTAAATTGCTCCCCAGAAACAATCCTAGTTTTTGTTGTCAGCTGAACCTAAAAGAAATCTGACATTTTCACTTTCCATTCTTTGTTCTTTTTGAGGGAAAACTTGTGGTCACAGCGAGAACAAACTCCACACAACAAAGTTGCAGCCAGCTGTGTCGTGTTCAGACTCACGCTCTGTCTGTTCTGAAGTAACTGTACTGTCTACGAGATCATTTGTCTCTCCGTGGTGCTGATCAAAGTCAGTTGTGCGCAATTATTTGGTTGATTGAATGTCTTTCCATCACAGACTCTGCCGCTTGCAGCCGGAGATGTTCACAACGCTCGGATCAGCTGTCATGCTTTCGTTAATCTGCTCCATGTGTGAGAGGAATGTGTGCAGGACGAAAGCTGTGGCTCGTTGCATTAGTGAAGCTGGAAAGAAATGATCATTCCTTCTCCCAGCACCTTGGGAATGCTGGTGTCTGAACTGAGGGGTCACTGCTGAGCACACAGGACATGAATGTGAGGAATTTTGTTTGCTAAAATCTTTAGCAGGTGCCTTCAAACATGCTAACTGTACGTGTAAGCTTCCCTAAGGAGACTATGGAGCCCTGATATCATGCAAGTCTCGACTTCTTGGTAATTTCATTCCTCATCTGCCGTACCTGTGCTCTCCTAGCATGTCTGAAAAAGCACAGTTGTAATCAGGCTGACTTGTTCAGCACTGTGTTATGTTCAGCAGTCCCAGATGCCATTTGAAATGAAGTGGATTCTTTAAAATATGGAAAACAGATTGCTCATTATGTGGAGCCGCTATGTGGAAAATCTTCCTGAAGCGTACGAGAGTCATCAAGCAACTCCATTCAAGTTTTTAAGCTGATTTCACTCGACCTGAACTCTGCAGTTCGTGGAGATTTTCCAGACCTGTGGGAAGGTCTGCAACACACCAGTGAACAAACAAACTCTGGGTGCGTCAGGATGATGCTGAGAGAGGTGGCAGGCTGTGGAAGGGGGTGCTGTACACAGTTTGGTGGTGAATGAATGACACCAGGTGCCACCTGCAGTGGACAGACCGCACAAGCTGCATGAAGTCGAGTTATCAGTTGTTTATCGACCTTTCCGTCCTCACAGCCGGTCTGCTTATGCGACTGCTTAAGTTCCAGTCAGTAGGCCAGGCATTGTCGGGCATTTCAGTCAAAGTTCCTGTAGTTCAATGCCATCTCTCTCCTCCTCCCTTTTCTCTTCCTCTTGTTCTGTCAACATTTCCCGGCTGAGAAATGGGAGGTAGACTTTGCTAAGGTTGACTTTAGTTCTTTATTTCTGCTCTGATCAAAAGTCTGTGTTTGGCTTGGACTTGTTTGGGGATTTCCTGTCACCCAGACAGGGTATCAAATGAATAGGTGGCTTTTTATGCGAGAGAGCTTAATCATAATTTTGATCATCTGATAACAAAGCGTTTCTCACGTTCAGGAATATCTTATTCTTAAAACTTTCAGTAATCAACTGTTACCATAAGAAACAAAACTGTGTAGTCTTGAAATAAAATCAATGTAATTACCCATGTTCACCCCAAAAATGTCTTTGGCTACATCTACACTGATCCGGATAAATTTGAAAATGGCGTTTTTGTCTAAAAATGCTCCGCGTCCAAACACGTTTTCAATCGTTTTCATCCTCACTGAAAGCGCTTATGTTCCTGTAAACACCTAAAACGTAAGACGATTCAACCTGCGTCATTGCCGTTAATTTACTTTCCAGCTCTTTGAAACAAAATGTCGAGGAAAAGCACCGAGTTTTATCTGGAGCACGTACAAACTGATATTAATCTTTAATATCAGCTGTCAAAATTGAGAGCAAACAAAACGACTGCTGTACAATGCCCTCCGCCGTCTTAGTTGAATTGGTCACATGACTGCATCATATGACTAAAATGCGTCATCGTTTTCGCAGTCCACACTGCGACGCGAAAACAGCATTTTCAAATTTATCCAATTTGGAGAGCGTTTTCAAAAAGCTCTGTTTACCTTGACCAAAAACGCCGTCTCAGTGTGGACGAGAGAAGACAGGAGGTGTGTGGGGGCATGACAGGTAGTGAAGCATTACCTTTACACAAAATGTGCTGCTTGCTTATCCTGGTGAACTATACCAGCACCCAGGTTACTTATATTTTTTTGTTTTGTTTTCTCAGCAAATCTCACGAAAACACTTCAAATTAGTCTCACTCAGCCTAAAGCTCACTGGTTCCTTCTAAAGACTTAAACAAAGGGTCACAGACATTAGCAGCTCTTCTTATCAGTTTGATTAGATATTATCCATAATGCTTTTCAGCTATGACTAAAATGTGTCCACATGCTCACCAATAAAAGTTTGTAATTTTTATTATTATTTAATCATAAACATAGAATTATAATCAGTTCGCGATTCTCTTGAAACAGCTGGACACTGTTACTTAAGCAGGACTATGTTCAGCTGTGGATTAATGTACATTTGGTGCTGCAGGATAGTGATAAGATGTCACAAAAGTCCTTCATGGATCACAGATTGTGCATCTGTTCTTCAATGTGATTAACAAATTAAGGAGATTATTGCGCAATTATTATTATAGGAGTCATGTACACGGGTAAAACATGTTACGAGATTAGAGGCGTCAGTCAGCCTTTCTCCCCGTGGGCATCACTGGTGCCTCAAACGTCTTTCACCCTGAACCTCCCCCACTCTGTCCTCCACTCTTTTTCTCCCTCATCACGCCAAACCCACTCACAGCCTCAGGATTAACCGGTAAGAAGCTGTCTATCGACACCCGTGGCAGCGAGGTAATGGAGCAGTAAGGACTGTTTTGAGGTGTGTAACTGTCAGGCAGCGTGGGGTGCTGCAGGCTCATGGCTTTGGGATTAGCGTGACAGGAGAGGGCTGTTTCCTCTTATTTGAGCTGACTGGGTGACCTCAGACGCTGCATGCCATCAGCTTTTCTGTTTAGCCATAGCAACACGAGAAAATATTTCATAGTGTAGCCAGGGAGGAAGAAACTATAAAGTTTATAGCATGTGTTTGTGTAGCTGTTGTTTCCGTTGCATCTTTGAGGGCTTTAATCAGCCCACCAGGGACCTGAACTCTGTGACCTCGGGGGGGACCGGGCTGTTGTTGCCGGGGACCACAGAGGGACGGGTCAGGAATTAGAAGAGAGTTACAAACAGGTGGTGCCACCAGCGCTTTGCCAAAATATTTCATGCTTAACCAGGCTTTCTCAAAACGTGTTACCCAAGTGAGAGCAATGAGGAAGGTGGAGGAGGGGGAGCTGCCGCTGACACCAGCATCAGATGAAGAATGTGGATAACGCTGTTTTTGTGGATCTGCCTGCATAGAAATTAAAAAATTGAGTCATTTTGAGCTAGAAACTCTGTTAGCAGGTGTGAACAGGGACCTGCTGATGTTTTCTGTCATCCAACAATAACACCACACAGACTTAATGACGCTGGCTGGGCGAAAATATCTTTTAAGCCTGCATGTCTTCCTGTTTGTATTTATTATTATAACATGAACCCATGAAGAATCAGACAAGGATCTGCTTTTTTAAAATGCAGGTTTTTATCCAACTCTGACTAAACAATCATATCTTTCTTGTATGTTGTCTATGATCTCTCTACACTCCTCTTTCATGCCTTTTCTTTAACTTTGCCCACTAACCAGTCATACCAGCCCCTTCCTGAACCTGGTTCAGCCCGATCCCCCTCCTCGGCATGCACTGATTCAATTTCCCCCAGTTCTGAGATGATACAGAGCTTTGGCTTCAGTACTGTTTTCAGTATAAAACTAAACTTAATTTATATGTGAGTTTCGTCATTTATGCTCATACTTGTTTCTCCTTTTCGTGCTCTCAAAGTGAGCTCACCTTCTCACATTCATCATGCTGACATCAACGCATTTTGTTGCGGTTACGTCCAATAAAGGCTTCACAACATATTTGAACATGAGGGTGTTACATGGCTAGAGTGAGCGTAAATGAGAGAAGCTCTCAGGGAAAACATCATCAAAGCTGGCCGAGCTTTTCAGACCGCTTCTCTTGTGCCAGAAAACTTTTCAGAATAAAGCAAAGCTCTCTGGCTAGCAACAGGTGCACCGCTGCTGCAGGTGGCGACGTTCAGTTTAACGGTTCTGTCTGTTATCACTCAGAGTCAGTTTAGCTTATTTGAGTTAGGACTGAATTAACATAGAGTCCAATTAACCAAGTCTCCATCTGTTAAGAGGGAGTTCTTCCTCCCCACTGTCTCCAAGTGCTCATAGACAATCATCTTATCACTGAGGTCCTCTTTCTAGTTCGAGTCATGTTTGTGATCTTTAATAAGTTTAGTTCTGAGTGGCTGTTTTCATACTTTAACTCACTGTGTGGTGAGGCTTTGGCTCCAGGAGGTGATGACACTACCACACATTGTCTTTGCACTTATTCATCTGGTTACTAGAGATTGCTCAATTTCTTATGATTATTTTCAGTGCACAAAAACATTGAACTCAAAGAGAAAAAGAAAGTGTTTAATGAGATTTAGCTGGTAGACAATCTACATCTGTAAACTCTGGAAAGATGCAGGCAGCATTAGTAGTACAAGGAATATGTAGAGTAATATAATCTCACGTACATGCAAAGCCTAAACTCCCTGCAACCACAACTCACACAGCATACACAAACCCCTCTGTTTTACTCGGTGACCATCAATAATCCCATCAGTAAGCATAAAGATGTATTTATTACCTTTATTTTACCAGAGAGTCCCTTGGGAATTGCAATCTCTTTAACTAAAGAGACTTATATGCAAAAGGAATATGATGTTTCATCACAGTTTTCCCACATGAAAAGGACGAATTCAATCAGGACTTCTGTAGAACTTCCATACAGGATTCTGGTAACTAATAAACATGTGAACAGTGCCAACAGAGATCTTTTCACTATCTACAGGTGAACTACTTTGAATAGAGGGATGCATCAGCTTCTATTCACCGAATTAAATGAGCTGGAAGAGATGACGCCGGTGAATACTGATATGTGCAATCACTGGATTAGTTCCAATATATATCATATATATATATATATATATATATATATATATATATATATATATATATATATATATATATATATATATATATATATATATATATATATATATATATATATATATATATATATATATATATATATATATATATATATATATATATATATATATATATATATATATATATATATATATATATATATATATATATATATATATATATATATATATATATATATATATATATATATATATATATATATATATATATATATATATATATATATATATATATATATATATATATATATATATATATATATATATATATATATATATATATATATATATATATATATATATATATATATACATATATATATTTATTAGGTCTGTTATTTATATTTTAGTATATTTTAGTACTTAGTTTTTGTATTTATTTTTGTATTGATTACAGTTATTTCTGCTGTTTTACCTGTTGTTTGGTAGCACGCTGCAATACTGAGGCCTTTCATATCATGTCAATGGTTGAATGACAAAGCTGGATCTGAGTCTGGGTCTAAACTACAAAATAAAAAGTACATGTGGGGAAAAAACATTTTAATTAATTAAAATAAAAATACAAACTAGAGCTTTAAGAAAAGTTAATTATTTAACTAAAATAAAACTTATATAGAGGAAAATTTTAATAGGTTAAAAATGTGTCAATCTGGTATCGAAATATAGCTGATGAGGTGTTCATGGGCGTGTTTATGTGAGTCAACAGCTTTCAAAAGATATCTACTGTGATTTTCCCCAATGTTGACTCTTAACGTGCATCTTCTGCAGAACAAAATGCTGAAACTAATAATAACTAAAGCTAAAAATATCTTCAAGCAATAAAAACTAAACTGAATCTAGCAAACTTGAAACGAAACTAATTTAAAAAGCAAAAAAAAAAAAAAAATCAAAGCAAATAAAAATAAAAAAAATTATTAGAAAATATAATACTGTAATAACTCTGGTCACATGATAGGAGGTGCAGTTTGCTGCGATGAGTGTGTCATAGAAATGACAGTTTGTTGCTTCTGTTTATTAAGTTTTGCTTTCTGCAGACATGTTTGGATTGAGGCATAATTCGGAGTAACAGCTTCATCTGATACTGACGGTATTCATTGTCGCTATCTTCCCACCATCCGAGAGGCAGACAGCGACAATGACTGGTGGTTTCCAGGTATTTTTGGCATTCATCAGAAGAGGCGGTCCCTCATCCTGGTTTACGGTAAGAAGGTGATAACATCAACAGAGCAAAATGTGTTGAAATGATAATTGGATTCGAGTCCATGATCTTCCACATCCGGGTAGAAAGTAATCCAGCAAATTAGAGAGTGTGACGCCACACAGCAACAGCGCACTCGGTGTAAGTTCGATCACTGTTAGGAACATGCAGATGTTGCGTGATGTTAAGAGGAAACGTTTGGTAATGTAACAGCCTCCTGCAGCTCTGCTTTACCCCATGCTGGGGCTTTGCACTTTAACCTTTCTGCACGTTTTTTTTTTTTTTTTTTTTTTTTGTCATCTTCTCCTCATTCCTCTGTTTCTTTCAGCCTTTTGTCCCTGACTCTTGTCTTCCTCTGGCTTTTCAGGACAGCTTACTCATTTCAGGTTCAGTGACCAACAATCATCCAGCACAATGGTTTGAGTCTGAGAAATGGGCTCAGCTTGCTTCCTGTGTGTAGGAAATCCAACTCTTTCCAGCTTGTAAATAACAGAAATGAGAGGAATTGTTTTCCCAACAAGGTTTTCTAATCTGACTTTAGTATCCTCTTCTTATTCAGGGAACAGCATAGATGTCATAAGTAAAAAATGTATCCCACTCATGGGTATGGTCTATGCAAAGTAAAGCCTGATACAGTTACTTAATTGCGGTGACTGCCACTATAAGAACACATCAGCGGGGCACACATGTTGGAAACATGACACGGGTTAATGTGTAAAAAATGTGTAAAATAAAAACTGACATAGGAAAGGATTCATGTGAATTTCTACTCATATTACTACTCTGGTTCTCTGCACTTTGTACATAATAAATCCATAAATAGTACATCCTGGTAAGGCAACTCAAACCAGTATTTTTTATGTAAATGATAAATCATTTACTATGCATAATGTGAAATCAACCTTGACGGAATTAGCTTTTTTGACTCTTTAGGTCCTCTTGGTTCTGCAGAGCGTTTAACTCCTGACATCTCTTTGTTTTTGTTTTATGGCCCAGGAATTTTACTGCTTTTACTTCCAGTGGCAGACAGCTGCTCATTAAGCTACCTGCACAAATGGCAAAGGAACAAAGCTGGAGACTGATTGACGATCACAATGGAGCATGTTGAGCTAAAGGGCTGGCTACTTCTCAGAGCTAAAAGAAGAGTAAATATTACAATTAAATATACCCAAAGTGTGTTTATGTTGCTTTATTTTTAAATGTGCCTCCCTTTGCCAGGCACTCTGGTTTCCTGTTACAGCCTAAAGGCCAACATTTGTACACCAGGTCATTTAAAACTGTGCTGTCTCCTGTTTGGTACTGAGCAGTTTACTGTTTACTTCTCCAAGTGGCTTTGTGCTGCAGAGCAATGCTGCAAGATGAGAATAAACCAAAGCAAAAGTAAAGCTGACAGCTTAACAGTAGACCTCCATTAAGTCAGAGAGTTGGTGGCGGTGATAATTCTGTTATTTCAGCACTACAGAATCACATAATATCCACTTCTAAGTACTAGGTGAAAGTGAAACATTTCACACAGCTCTCAGCAGTCTTATAAAAGCTAAGTACATCCCGTGATACAGCAGCTTGTAGCACCACCTTTAGCAGCAATAACTTTAAGTAATCATTTTCTGGATGACTTTATCAGTCTCTTACGTCACAGCGGAAGAATTTTGGCCCACTCTTCTTTACAACGTTGCTCCAGTTCATTGAAGTTTATGCACAACTCTGTTAAGGTCCCACGGCAGCATATCAATCGGGTTGAGGTCTGGACTTTGACTGGGCCATTGCAACGCCTTCATTTATTTCTTTTTATGCCATTCTGCTGTAAATTTGCTGATGTGCTTGAGATTATTGTCCTGTTGCATGACCCAGTTTTAGCCAAGCTTCATCTATCACACAGATGGCCTCAAATTTGATTCTGTAAGACTTTGGTATAAGAGAAGAATTCATGGTCAACTCAGTGAATTGCACGATTTCCAGGTCCCGTGGAGCCCAAATCTTGACTCCTCCACCGCCGTCTTGTGGTTTGTTCAAATGCAACTTTGCAAATCTAAGCTGCACTGCCATGTTTTGTTTATCGTTCAGTTTGCCATACTTGGTATTGTCATTCACTTCAACATGTTAACTGAGGTCTGAGATGTAGCCTTTGTTCTTTGTTTTCCAGTTTCTCTGAGCTTTGCACGATCTGATCTTTTGGTAAAATGTTGGAATGTTCATCCTTGGAAAGAATGTTGCACCAGACAAGACGCCAAGATAAATCTAGCTTTTTGCGCCAAACTTTTTTTTTTTTTTTTTCCTCCGAGGTGGTCCCACTTGCTGATTATCTGTTTGATTGGCTGCTTCCAACCCTCTCATTTCTTATGAAAGAAATAAGGGTGTACTTGGTTTTTCACAGGACTGCACAGAGTAAAACCTGCAGCTGAAGCTGATGGCAGTAGACTAGCTACGTCACTCATAGCCACTTGGTTAGGAGAAAGCACAAGAAAAGAGGCTGGATAGCACGAAGAAAGATCAGAAGCTAAATGAACTTGCATAAACGAAAAGGAATTTGGTTATCGGGCTGATATAGACTGATTTTAAACTATGTCTGTTTGGCAAACAGCCAAAACACTGACAGATACATAGAGTTACGGTGACACCGAGGGGATTATCTCCTCCACTTAAGCACCAGTCTGCTTCTGCATCCCAAATTGTCGCACCATCAGCCACCTTTCCTCTCCAACCACTCTAAAAACAACACGAGTCACTCAGGTGAGGCGAGACGCTGGTGTGCTGCACATTCCTCCCAGCAGTCGCTTTTGATTCTGTTGTTAAAAATGCTTCTATCTACGAAAGGGGCATTCAATTTTTTTCCTCCTCTGTGTCCCTTAAATGCCTTATTAAGAAAAACAAACAAGCTGCCAAGATAAATCATCTCATGTTTTTCACTTCCACTTATAAAGGCTGCCGTTTCATCATGCTGCTGCCGTCCTCACATTGTACTTCCTGAGGCAGATAACAGGTCAACAGACTGAGAGTGTAGAAAGCGATCTGTCCTGCCGCCGCATTTGCAAAAACACAGCCAGTTCGCAGTGCAGTGAGCGTGATGGGGAAATTTACACCGACTTGTGCGGATGTCTGCATTACAGCAGCAGGAACATTGATATGAGGTGTTTTACTAAGTAGATAAAAGATCCGGACCAGTCTGAAGAGGATAGGAACGCTGAATGAACAGGACGCGCTCGGCTAAACAGATATGACCGGTGCATTGATAAACATGCAACGGTGCCATTATCACTCTGACAGACAGCACAGTGCTTTCCCCTTTTCTAATCTTGGAATGCCAAACCTGAATGTTTTTTTCCGTCTTAAAGGACCGAGCGCATGTTTTTACACGCTGTTTTCTAATAATACACATTCCACCTTTAAAAAGATCATTGTTATGAGTTTTATTGGTGGCGTTGGGCCCAGAGATATTCAGTATCCAGACAGTAAGAAGGATATTGTCTGCAAAATTCCAGTTGGAAAAGGGGCTAAAAGGAGGGATGGATGGATGCAGACTGCCGAATTAGTCAGCAGGTTTAATAACAGAATAGATGTCAGGGTTTTTCCTGTATATAAGAACCTCTCGCCACCCCAACTTTAGCCACGTCCTACAGGAGGGAGACCCTGGAGAGATTACATCTCTTGGCTGGCATGGGAAAACCTTGGTGTGCCCCCACAAAGGCCTATTTTGAGATGGAGGAAAAACCCCATCACCATTGCTCTGAGCCGAGAAGCTACATGCAAATCTTTGTTGGAAGCATCTGTTTGTGAGTAGGCAGGTGATGATTGGTTCATTAACTTCCCAAAATATACTCGATTAAAGATGTTTAACCTCAACTTGCTCACAGTGCCAGTCAAGTGTCCTGAATTGGGAGCGCCACCATAAATAGTGGGGTAGACTTTTGATTTGCTTACTCTTGGCTCTGTATGTCATAATCCTTAATATGGTCACGTCAGACACACAGACTGTGAGCACATAAACTCTGACCATACTGTTCAACTGACTATTTGTGAGAGATTCACAATCAGGAAAACTTTGCTTATTAAAGGGAAACGGGCTTAAGGGACTTGATTCGGATAGAGGATTAACTAAAAGCCTAGTGTAAGATAAACTCTATTAGAGTCCAAAAATTAAAAACCCAGAGCTGAAAATAGGCTTTATAGCCCACTTTAAACAAGTGCTGCTGCTAAAAGTCCAAACCCCCATTCAGTCAAAGTTTGTTTGACTTTAGTAAATTTTCTTCCCTCGATGGCACGAGCCACCACGTTTACTGACCTAAATTCAACACATGAAAGGATTACAGTGCAAGACATTGTGGAGTTTGATTATTTAAATGACAAACTGGGTTTACTCACACGTTCACACAGATGCTCTTCATCTATCAGATGAGGCACAGCTGACCACCATGAACTCAAATATCTGTGTTTCACCCTCTGTGCAAATGCTTTCAGTTTCAACCTGGCAGCAGTGATTGTGAACACAACACATAAATCACTTGTCACATGTCAGATGGGAATGCTGCTGTACTTTAGGCTTTGACACTAAACGTCAAATGTATTTTGTGGTGTCTTCATATTCACCATAATCCAAAAACCTTTTTCCAACAAAGATTTGTTGGTGTCGTAGAAATTCATCTTGCATTTTGGCTTTATTTCTTTATTTCTTAAAATAAAAGCTGATGCCAGCTGGAATCCAGAACCAAAGTATGTTTTCCTGCTTGTAAGCGGTCACGTTTGATCAGAAATGTGCTTTCACATTCACGCTGAACACACCTTTGGGCTATAACGTGTTATATAAAAGAACTGGTGAGCCAAGGGGGGAAAGCTGCAGCCGTGCCATGAAACAACTCTAAGAATCTAGTTTCTGCCAGCAGCCACAATGGAGCCAATTTTAAATGTGTTTGTTGAATTATTTTTGGAACTTTTTGCGTAATGTAACTCATGTAATGTGTACAAAGGCTTGTGTTAGAAAGCTTAGACAATAAACTGGGTGGAGTTAATGTGCAGTTACTTTGTTTTCTTTTCATCAGAATAATAATTATGAGGGTTTCTGTATTATCTGAACGAGTGCAGGATGACATGTTCTTGTTCCTGCCGGTTTTCATCCTTAAATTTGAGTAAAGTCTTTGGTATATTAACTGCTTCCATTACAGTAGTGGCAGTGGTTGTAAAGGAAAACTATGAGAAAGCGTCTCACTAAGGTCGCACCTGTATTTATGAAACTACCGAGGAGCTGCTTGACCCGCCGTGAGATTGTGCGGCTTCTACTCATTATGTTCCTGCTGCTGGATGCAGTCTGTGTGGTCTGAAAGTGGATGGCAGGGTTTAGGGGACACCATAAAGTCCTGAGGATTTACACAACCCAGCTATGAGCTAACCCAGCTAAGTGCTCAGGAGAGAAACTAAGGCTAGGAGAGTGAAGCCTGAACCCGGCGTCTTAAAGCAGAGTACAACAAAACTAAAGACAGTGGTGGTGATCCTACGTCAGCTAAAAGGAGTAGGTGATACGATGCACGTCAGTCGAGGTGTAATTTATAACCAGTTAAACCGGCTTGGTAATTTATTTTTTATTGGAAGTGAGCGAGCATTGTGCTTTAATCGCCTCGATGGAGGGTAAGGCACATGGATCTTCTGTCTAGACCAATTATTTAAACTTTATTTAACCAGAAAAGTCCTACTGAGATTACTTATCACTGTCTTCTTTCAGGATAAACCTGGCAAGACGATTGTACTACAGAGCAAGCTCAACATATCCAGGCTTAATTTTTTGTTAGCTGGCTTAGTGATGGTGGTTATCCGCTCTCTGACTGAGTGTGCATGCTTTGACGCTTCCTCTGCGTATTTCAATCAGTAGGAGCGGATTGATGGATAATTTTAAAAAAAAAACTTTTACAACAAAACCCAAATCGTGTGCTAATAACAGGAGAGAGGCGGTGCTTATGTCACAGCTGCACATGCTCCTTACGATGGATCTTTAGCCTGGCAGTGTATCAAACTGAAGATGTTGCAAATCTGGTTTTAGCCAAATAAAGTGAATTATTCTATTGAATGAGTATTCACTGTGATAAATGCCTCAATTATTTTGATACTTGTGTTTGATTTTCTGAATCTACAGCAATGTAAACCCCACTTGGCAGTAAGTTTTGCATTTTAAGCATCATCACGTCAGTGCTGCAGCCCCAATCGTAGCAGGCAGTAGCCTCTTAAGATCTTTCAAGCATTATCTACCATTCTAAGATAATAAAATGTTTACCGACTACTATTTAAGGCATCGATTAGTAAATGAAGCATTGTTTAAACTTTGAGTGGAATAGTTGTGCACACAATTAGGACTTATATGCCTAAAATAGCAGGTTATTCTGTTTTGGCCTTTTTGTTTTTGGTATCAGTTTCATGGTGGGTCATATTGAAAGGGAAATACTGTTGATCTGTGTCACAGCTGCAGTTTGCTGGGACACCAAAGTACAGCGACTGAAAGGGAGACAAAGAGCAGAGCCAGCTGTCTTTGCTGTTATCGCTAAATAAACTGTCCGACACAGCCAAACAATCAGCTCAGTGTCTGTTTGGCCACAGAAAACGCATCAGCGCTTAGTTATTGTGCTCAATGAAATACTTTCACAGAGATTAGATGGCCTCATAAACTGATACAGTGGATCACGGTCCACAGAGGGCAGTTCATAATGAATTTGATGACCGTGTCATCTTTTGGTGCTAAGACAGATACTGAGGAAGGATTCATTTTTGGATAAACTGTTTAAATGATGCGTCTGTATTTAACTGGTAGAGCACCTTGATATTGATTTTTTTTTTTTTCTTTCTTCAAATAAAACAACAGCAGAGCAAACAAACAAGAGAAAACCCAACAAAAATATTTATTTTGATTATCACAGAAGAGCCACAAAGTGCTTTAAAAAGCTACTGGTAAGCATCCAAAGCTAGAATTTTAAAGGGAACCAAAAGGTTAAAAAAGGTAAACAAAAGCATTTAATCATTTAAAAATAAAAGAGTCTTTCTCTTTGTGGGAATAAACCGCCATTCCTAATGTGTGTTGGCTTCTGTCGCTGCATGTTTTGTTGGGGGAAAATGGAAAACCTCAAATCCTGCTGAAAGCACCATTGATAATTTACTCAACCTTTCTTTGTGGTATGGATTAAAATGAACCTCAGCCTCACGGGGCTGCTGTAAGATCTCTAAGAATTCCCATTTCTTATTTAGACTGGGCTCTTTCATAGCTGCATACTGTACTTGCTGTGCACATCATGGCTCTCATGATGCAGACAGTCCGTGTAGTACTGTGCGCACTATATTCACAGAAACAAAACAACTCAAATATTATGGAACATGCTGCCCTGTGTTACAGGCAGAGAAGCAGTGAGTTAGTAGGTCAAAGAGAAATGTATTTTGGTACAGTGTGTGATGTCAGACTTTTTAAGCAAAGCATTGTTTCTTTTCTTTTTTTGTCAATATTTAACTTTAGTACAGCACCCAAACAAGAGCCGTGTGCATCTTTACTTTATTCCACACCAAAACATTAACCTCGAACAGAGATAAGTAGCTCCAATGTCCTAATCTATAGTCAGTTTCATGTCAAGAGTCACAGATAAAATGCTGTTGCACGTGCTGAGTATTACTGGACCAGCTGGTAGTTTGCAGAGTTAGTTTTTTTGAATATTTTAGCTGTCAGATGCTAAGCAGAGACTGTTTTTTTTTTTTAAAAAATACTGTAATTGTTTTGCAGTTTTTCTTTCAGAGCTCACTTGATGTAGACAGTCTCTACATACTGCATGTACTACATGCACTTGTAGAAACAAATATTTTGGAACATGCTGCTCAGTGTTCGCAGAGTGATTTGTGTTTCGGTTTAATCAAAAGGAGGCTTATTATGGTACAGTGTGCAACGTCAGACAATCACGACAAGACAGTGCGCATTTTAAATATTTTACTTTTAGTGCAGCACCCAAACAAGAGCTGTGTACATCTTCACTTTACACCAGACCAAAGCTTAAACATGAGCAGTGAACTTTAACTCCACACTCAGTCTGGTCTCCGTTCCAACCACCGATGACTGAAACGGCACTAACTTCTCTTCACTGGCTCTCTGTCAAATTTATAATTGATTTTAAAGTTAGATTTATAACTTTTCTGCTCCAGCTCAGCCACAAGTGCCTCTGAAATCTTTAGAACAACTGCTTTGCGTTCAGAGCAGTAGTTCTCACACTTTTTTCTGCCATGCCCCAGTTCAAAAAGTTGACGTTTAGTATGGAAATAAAGGTTAAAATGTCATCAGCTCATTTCCTTTATAAATAATATTGGAGCTATGCCCTATTAGCTCAGTGAAGTAGAAGTTAAGTCGGAGGTCTCAATATACTTTTGATTATTTTGCATATATTCCTGATATTGGGTTTCATATAATGTATTCTGCCCATTGTGTTTTTTGTTTTTTTTAAATAAAATGATTTGATAACTGGCACTAATCAATGGTCGGTTTCATGTCAAAGTCACAGATAATATTACATTTGAAAGTTACAGGACCAGCAG